>NC_048224.1:140858345-140971946 GCF_002007445.2 Ailuropoda melanoleuca
AAAAAAAAAAAAAGATATTTAGAATGAGTCCCCACTCGTCGGAGGGTGACAGTGACTCATGGGTTTCCTGTCTCAAGACCTCAGCCTCGGGCTGCCCAGAAAACCAACAACTTTGCTCCTACACGCACCCTCAGCTCCCTCTGCCCCGGGACAAACACGGCAACTCATGCCAGAAATCCTCCTGGACACCTTCAGAGCATCCTCATGCAGCTCCCGTCCTCCTAGAGGGAGAGAACCCTGCGGAGGGTCGGCCGCCCAAGGAGAAGCCGTGGGCTTCCTAGTCCTGCACCTGCTTCTTGCTTCTGGTCTGCCAGGTCACCACCACTCTCCCAACTGCCAGCAACACCACAGTCCCCTAGGACCTCTGCCGGACAAGCTGATGGACACCCCACTGGTGGCCAGGAGGGTGTGTGTCCTTTGACAGTGGATTTGGGGTAACCGAGGACAGACAGACATTCCTGGGTATAGATGTCACCAGTGGGCACGGATGCCCATCTGAACTTGGTGGCAGCAGACTTCGAGTCAGGCCGTCCGCAAGGTGGAGGAGTAGTGCAGACATCAGTGTGGGTGTCCCTCGTCCCTCTCCGGGGAGTGGGCTACTTAAAGACCATCAAGCTGGAGTGCGCACTCCTTTCGTCTCTCCGGTGCCCTCAGACAGCAGGAGGCCCGGGCTTGGGTGCAGCGGCTTGCACTGCACCAGGTCTCCTGGCCACTGGGGTCCCCCTGGGCAGGTGCTGCCCTCTGCCAGGGGTGCCTTGGGCCCTTGGTTTCACTGTGGGGCGAACAGACCTCAAGCTGTCTGGGAACCTGGTCTGTCCAAATGCGCCCTGAGTTTGAATCAGACGAGCCCGTTCAAGTGTGATAGGAGGGGAGGCCAGGCTCACCTGCCAGGTGCCGGATGGTCTTCTTACAGTACTCCTCAGCCAGCGGGACCGTCCGCATCATGTCCCTGCCCCACTGTTCCAGCGGCTTTCCTTGTGCAGCGTACGATGCAAACAGGGCCGTGCACAGGGACCCGAGGAAGCCTGCAGGGTGGGGCAGAACAGGAGAACGACAATGGCATCTGGGCCACGCCGGCTCTGAGCTCAGCGTGCTGGGCTGTGGCTCTGTGCACGCTGGACTTGTTTCCTGCACAAAGGGGTGCCACACCCCCAGCAAGGGCTGTCGTGGGGGCAGACGGTCCTCAGCACAGAGGAGTGCCCACCAGGCCAGCCCGAGACTCACAGAGACCACAACCACACGGGAAAATGCACGGTCATCTCCAGAGATGCTCTCGGTGGCTCACTGGCCACTCTGGAAGGCATCGCTATGGGCCGGAAGTGAGTGTCCCATTCTCAGACCCATTACCGTCCGGACCACCTGCCATCGCCTGCCCCCTCTTGGGGGGTATCCAGCGTCGAGGATGTGCACAGGGTAATACGGCTGCAATGCTTGCTGCCAGTGGTGTCTGGAACTCTGGACAGGGGCCAACATGCCTTCCCCGGTGTTGCCCGCAGACCGTCAAACCCTCAGTGTCCCTCAGTATCTCATCAGATCTTTCGTTAGAAACAAATTGTGTGAAACGTTTCTTTAATAATAGGGGCACTATATCAGCCGATGTTCTAGAGGTTTGGGTTCCGGACCCCGAGTCTCGTGCTCCCCATATTGTCTCGGACACTCGGCACCATCATGGCTGGAGGTTCCTGTGTTTAGTCCGCCTCGAGCTAAACTGCTAGCAGCAGGTACACAGCGCGGAGTCCCCCCAGCCAGCCGAGATGCCGCCAGCTGCCCAAATTCTCTGCCTTTCACACAGACTTAAGGGTCTAAAGAACACCCACGAGGGTATCACCAGGAGGGCACAGTGTGGCTGCATCAGTTACAGGGGACATTGAAAGTGGCCTTGAGGGGACGCCTGGGTGGCTCAATTGTTAAGCATCTGCCTTCAGCTCAGGTCATGATCTCAGGATCCCGGGATTGAGCCCCGCGTTGGGCTCCCTGCTCAGCGGGGAGTCTGCTTCTCTCTCTGCCTGCCATTCCCCCTGCTCATGCTCTCTCTCTCAAATAAATAAAATCTTAAAAGAAAGTGGCCTTGAAAGAGAGAACAATCTTGGGACAGTGGCTGGCTGTCTGCAGACTCACGGGGGTGTGGGAGGGCGTGTCACCCACCTTGCCATGATGCAAGGGTGGTTACAGGTTTCTTTTTATTTTTTATTTTTTTTTAAAGATTTTATTTATTTATTCAACAGAGATAGAGACAGCCAGCGAGAGAGGGAACAGAAGCAGGGGGATGGGAGAGGAAGAAGCAGGCTCATAGCGGAGGAGCCTGATGTGGGGCTCGATCCCATAATGCCAGGATCACGCCCTGAGCCGAAGGCAGATGCTTAACCGCTGTGCCACCCAGGCGCCCCTACAGGTTTCTTTTTAAACTTAGGAGCCGACTGCCCTTCTAGGTCATGACCCATGGTCAGGTGCTGGGGCCCCACCTGCCCTCCCCTCTGTGTGATGGATGTGTGGCGGGGAACCCCGGGGCGTGGCTGGTGCCACTGCCCCCAGGAGCACGAGCCAAGGGGCCCATTGTTCCCCCCACCGTCTGCTCACGCACAAGGAGGCCTGGCTTCAGCGCCACAGTCATCCCTGTGACAGGTGGGGAAACAGAGGCACCGGGCGGTGAAGTGGTGCAGCTCACGTGGCCTGTGGTGCAGCTCACGTGGCCCGTGGGGGTTCAGACCCCTACGTGGGCGCAGCACATGGCAGCAGATGATGCCTAACACATGTGATATAAATGCGGATGCCCGTGACGTCACCCCGGAGCCTAGCCTCATTCAGATAACTGGCGCTTTTCTTTCGTCCTGGCGCAAACGGCACTGCACCTGCTGGGGATGCTTCCTTCTCCAGCATCACTGTGCTCAATGCCAAGCCTGCTTCTAGATCAAAAACAGAGCGGAAGCAGAACTGAAGATGGAAAAGCCCGAGTCCGCCCACAGGTAGACGACCCACACGGTGGGTCTGGTTTCCACGCGGGCGCCGTTCGCGCAGCCTCACCTGTGGGGTGGTTGTGGGTCATCCTGCCGCACTCGACACTCACTTCCACCAGCGTCTCCAGGCGCTCCGGCTTCCAGTACCGCATGCCGATGCACATGGCTTTGGTGGCGGCTCCAAACCCAGAGCCTACGTGGAACACAGAACACCCAGTTTCAGACGTTGGCTCCAATGGCCCCACCTCTGGCCACCAAACTCTCACGAATAACCCGAAAGTGCAAACATGTCCCTGTCATGTTTATCGCGGTGTCATTTAAGTGAGTGAAAAATCGTCAGATGACCCAAATGCCCAACAAAGAACGAAGTAAGTAAACTGCAAACCCTCCTCGCACTGGGATTTTACTCCAGCAGGAAACACGGGATTGTTGATGGCTTGGGAGGTGCTCATAACATGCTCCCCCGGGAAAATGTGGCGCACAGAGCTGCACACCCAGCATGCTTTAACCAGATGCATCCTCTCTCTTTGAAGAGAGTTTCACGGACTTGTGGCTGTAGCACAGCCAGCTGCGCAGGTCTCGGTCCTGACCGGTAAACTGCGGCCGCGCAGCGCGGCCTCCTGGATAAAGGTGGTGGGTCTGCCCGCCAGTCACTCCGAAGGGTTCCGGGCGCTCTCCAGGTCTGGCGCCACAGGCCCGTAGGCCTTTCCTGGCGTTGTGTGCACATGGAGTCATGCGGAATGTACTCCTTCCTGCCTGGCGTCTTCCACCCACGGTGACCACGTCGAGATGCCCCCGGGGCTGTCCTGCCAAAGGATTGACTTCTCCTCCCGCTGGGCAGACTGCGCCGTGCAGAGGGGCTGCCGCTCTGTCCACCCACCTGCGGACAGATGCCTGGGCTGTTCCCAGTTGGGGGTGGGGGGTGATGGTGACGAATAACACCCTGAACACTCCTAACCAAATCTTCGCACAGACACACGCCTTCCTCTCCTCGGACCGCAGCGCTTAGCTCCTCCGACGCAAGAGCGCTCACCTGGGAAGGAGCTGCCAAACCGGCTTCCCAAGTGGCCGTGCTGCTCCAAGTCCTGCTGGCGGCTCCTCTGCGCCCTGGATGCTCTTCGCGGGCTCTCCACTTCAGCGTGCTCGGCGCTGTCTCCCTGTGAGCTTAACACGCGTTTCCGAGAAACTACTGGTGCCGACTATGATTTCACGTGCTTTTTGGCCACCTCCGTCTCTTCCTTGGGGAATTGCTAGCTCAAAAATCTCTCATTTTTGTTTTGGGTTTCTTGTTTTCTTATCATGTTCTACGAGTTCTGAGTATTTATCAGATGTGTGCTTTGCAAATGTTTTCTCCCAATCTGTGGTTTGCTGTGTTATTGTTTCAACAGTCTTCTGGGAACAGGATGAATTTGGGGAGCAGGTGTGCCCCTCAGTCCCTGGGATAGCCGTGTACAACTGGTTCTCTTTCTTCTTTAACTGGTTGGTAGAATTCCCCAGCGAGGCCATTTCTTTCGTAGATACAGTGCTATTTACGTGATCTATTGCTCTCTTGTCTGCCTATTTTGGGTTGAACATTACTGAGCAGTGAGATCAGCTGCCAGTCCCGTGGAGATGCCCACCACGTGGAGGACAGCGCCCGCCACCACAGGGAGGAGCCCTCAGACCTCGGCCAGCTTCTCTGGTCTGGAGTTGCCCAGGAGGACATAACACAGGGACACGAGGTTGGCGCTTCCCTTCCTGGAATGAGAAGACGCAGGGAGACCTGCATTGGTAGCAAGCTCTGGTCTCCCATGGCGGTGGGTCCCTCCTAAAGCCGAGGTGGGGTTCGTGCTGCAGGGGAGGCCCGTTCTCTCCCCGTGGGCCAGCTGCACTGGCGGGGTTGGTTAGGGCCGTGAGATGCTCAGTTTAAGCAGTTCCGGAATTCACTGCGTACCTAGAAGAGGGAAAAGTGTCCCCAATGAGATGGAGGAATCCAAGGCCGAGGGACAGCCTCACACCTGGTCTCCCCAGATGGGAGCATTCTGGGCCGGGACACAGGTCACTTGTGGAGTTTTCCCCAACAAATATTTCTAAATGATTCCACTTTCTCTATGGCTTGGTTATTAGTTACAACTATTTTGTGATGTTAGTAGTTGCTGTGGGGCTGAGTTCCCGCCGCACGCCTCCGACAAGCACCGTGTGGCCGCTCGCCTCCGCCCTCCCCAGCCGGCCTCCAGCACGCTGCGTCCAACACCTGCTCACACGCACTTTATAAACCCGCAGCACCTGACTGGTTTTTGAAGTCAACGCTCCTTTAAAGAGATTTCCGTAAGAAGTTACAAATTCTTCCCTATTTACTCCTGTGATTATGATTTCCATCGAAGTTGTTCTCGTGTGGATTCCATTCTGTGTTAAGTTCCTTCTGCCCAAACGATGGTCGTCCCTTAGCCTTTCTCACAGCATGACTGCTGGTGATGAAGTCTTCAGCTCTGTGTGCCTGGAAGGCTACTTGGCCATTGTTTCTGTGGGATGCTCTTCTAGGAGGAGAACTCCAGGGTGAAGTGTTTTCCTTCTGTGCCTGCGTGACGCTGCTTCCGACGAGAGACCCGCACCCTCCTCGCTGTGCTGTCAGCACACAGCGCGCTTTCCGCCTTATTATCAGTTGTGAGCAATTTGCCACGTGCCATAGTGTAGTGTTCTCCGTGTTTCTTGTGCTCGATAGTTACTGAGTTTCTTCAATCTGTGGGTTTACAGTTTTCATTAAATTTGGAGAGATTTTGGCCCCCATTTCTTTTTTTCTTTGGTTTTATTAGAATTCAATTTAGTTAACATATAATGTATTATTAGTTTCAGAGGAAGAGCTCAGTGATTCATCAGTTGCATACAACACCCCGAGCTCACTCCATCACGTCCCCTCCTTAATGCCCATCCCCCAGTTACCCCATCCCCCACCCTCCTCCCCTCCAGCAGCCCTCAGTTTGTTTCCAGGAGTCCAGTGTCTCTCATGGTTTGTCTCCCTCTCCGATTTCATCTTTATTTTTCTTCTCTTCTCCTATGAGCCTGTTTTATTTTTTAAATTCCACATATGAGCGAGATCATATGATAACTGTCTTTCTCTGACCGACTTATTTCGCTCAGCATAGTACCCTCTAGTTCCATCCACGTCATTGCAAATGGTAATTTGCAGCAAATATAAGATTTCATTCTTTCTGATGGCTCAGTACTATTCCGTTGTACGTATGAACCACATCTCCTTTATCCTTCATGTGTCGATGGGCAACTGGGCTCTTTCCACAGTTTGGCTGTTGTGGACATTGCTGCTGTGAACACTGGGGTGCAGGGACCCCTTCGGATCACTGTATTACTGTATCTTTGGGGTAAATACCCAGTAGTGCTGGGTCATAGGGTAGCTCTATTCTTAACTTTTTGAGGACCCTCCACACTGTTTTCCAGAGTGGCTGCTCCAGCTTGCATTCCCACCAACAGTGGAAGAGGGTTCCCCTGTCTCCACATCCTCGCCAACACCTGTTTGTTTCCTGTCTTGTTGATTTTAGCCGTTCTGACTGGTGTGAGGCGGGATCTCATGTGGTTTTGACGTGTGTTTCCCAGATGCCGAGGGATGTGGAGCGTGTTTTCATGCGTCTGTTGGCCGTTGTGTCTCTTCTTGGAGAAGTGTCTGTTCGTGACTTCTGAGATTTTGGCCCCTAGTTCTTCAAATCATTTCTTTGTTGCCCTTGCTCTGTCAGGGCCCCTTTCACAGGCACATGAGGTCACTGTGAGTCGTCTATGGCTCACTAGTGCTCTTTTCAGATTTTTGGATGCTTTTTTCTCTACATGTCTGGTTCTGGGTTGTTTCTATTGCTATGCCTTCAGACTCACTCTTTTTCTTCTAAAATGTCTAATCTGCTGTTAATCTCAGCCAATGCATTTAGAAACTCAGACATTATAGTGTTTTTTCTGGAAATGTGATTTAGGTTCTCTTTATACATCCATGTCCTTACTTAACTCTTCCAACCTTTGGCACACATACTATTTTATACCTGTTTGATGACCCTAACATCTGCATCAGGATTCATCGGTTTTGATTTATTGATTTTTCTCTTCATTATAGATTATAGTTTCCGCTTCTTTCATGCCAAGTAACATGATTGGATGCCAACCTCAGCACAAACCCCAAGGGGGAGCCCATCCTCAGTATAAAGCCCAAGGGGCAAGTTCATCCCCTATAAACCCAGAGGGATGGTCCGGGACCCCAGGAGCAGGTGCCCTGGAGGCAGAGACCCTGGCGATGTAAATATATCACCATAAACACATCAGAGCACCCTGGAGACAGACCTTTATGCTGCTAGCATATGTGTCCCTGACTTTTTGGCAAATACAAACTTGAAGGGAAAGCAGTTGAAAGTATTCCTTAAGAGGAAGCCAGGATTGGTGTCGACTAAACGCCCGGGTGGCAGGTGCGGCACAAAGGAGCCCCCGCCAGTCCCTCTGCGTCGTGCAGACCTGCACCTCTGCGGTTAGTGGACGACACGCGGGTTAGTGTGCAGACTGCTGTCCAGCATGCACTTTACGCGGAGGAGAAAGCACCCCTGACCCTTCTCGTTAAACGGTGTGTGCCAGGCGAGGAGATAGTTGTCTGGCTTCAGCTGTGAGCACCCTTCCAGGGTAGCTGGATCTGCCCAATGTTCCGGAAGCTTCTCAAGGACTTCCACGTAGCGTTTCACCATCTCCCGGTACAGGTCGTCCAGGCACCAGTAGTCTGGGGAGAGACGAGTAGGACAGGGTCAGACTGGGCAGGAAGGGCAGTGGCCCCGTAAGCTCCCAGGGCAGCAGGGACAAAGCAGGGGCAGTAAGCTTCCTGACCCCGTCGGTAGGAGAGGAGGAAGCTTTAGGCGACCCCCCTCCCACGGTCCTGGCTCCCTAGAGACACGTCGCATGCACACAGCTCACTGCAGATTTTATGCAGAATTCAGATATTATAGTTTTTGTGCTTCTCATTCCGGCTACACAGCGGAGTCTAGACAAAACCCACAGTCCTCATCTCCTGCTGACAGTTCTATCCACGCGAGGACAAACTGGCCTGAAATCTGCCCGTCCCTTGGGTTTCTACAAACCTACATCTCCGTACGGGAAGCTGAACCTTTGCACCTCCGTTGGCCTCTCCCTCCTGTGACACAGCCTAGTGGACTCCCAGTTCGTCCCAAACTGCACCCAGTGTGTGACGGCGTTCTGGGGACAAGTGCATTCTCAAGTCCCTGGAGGATCACGGATGTGGAGGGCGGAGGCGTTAACGCGCTGCCCTCCAGCTGTCTGGCAGACATTGCCCCTCGCTGGTCGCAGGTGCCCCCGCCAACACCGTCAGTCCTGTCGTGTTGGGGCTCCGGGTGAGGCTCGCTGGTTATGCGACTTGCCCGAGGCCAGAGACTGTAAACGGAGTTCGGCTGCAAGGCCTGAGCATCTCCGTCGTTAAATAAATGCGCAATGCGGTGGGTGGAGGCCACGCAGCTCCAAATGGGGCCTCCGATTTGCCTTGTTCCATCAGAGAACAGGGCCAGGTGGTGGAGGGACCGCTGTGCCAGGCCAGCTGGGCCAGTGGAGGGCGCCACTGTGACTTGTATAGCTACCAACAAACTCCTGTACCCAAACTGTATTTCAGGCCTTCGGGCTGGCCTCAGGAGCCGGGATTGCCCCTCTTCTGCTTGGGGCACATACCCTAACTTTGGGGGGTGTGGGGGAGGGGAGGACGCTGGGAGGGAGCCCCCCTCTCGGCTACCCCAGGGCCAGGATCCCCGCATGGGGGTGAGGGAGACTGGCACACTGGCCAAGTCTCTCCCTGCTCCGGGATGAAAGTTCCTGCCGCCATCAGGGCCAGTGGGCCCTCTGGCCCTGGAGTTGGGACTCTGGAGGCAGGACTTTGTCTTCAGTCCTTTTGTCCCCAACTGCACACGGCTGACGCCCTGTGGGATGTGCCACGCATGGCCCAGGTCTGAGTGGGGATGGAGAGCCCGTGGCCAGACCCAGCGGCGGGGGGAGTGGGCTTTGCAGGGCATGCAGCTGTGGGGGCATCCTGCCTGTGGGTCACCAGCACCTCCCTTACAAACAGCCTTTCTTAACTCCATCTGGGGTGAGTGAGCCTGGCCTTTCCGGAGTCCCTCAAATAATTCATTTTATTCTGGAATCACATCCTTCTAAAGAAAAAAAAAAAACCTCCTTAAAAGCAAAGAGGATGTGGTCCATATATACAATGGAATATTACTCAGCTATCAAAAAAGAACGATTTCTCAACATTTGCTGCAACATGGACAGCACTGGAGGAGATAATGCTAAGCGAGATAAGTCAAGCAGAGAAAGACAATTATCATATGATTTCACTCATTTACGGAACATAAGAAGTAGGAAGATCGGTAGGGGAAAAAAGGGATAAAGAAAGGGGGGTAATCAGAAGGGGGAATGAAACATGAGAGACTGTGGACTCTGGGAAACAAACTGAGGGCTTCGGAGGGGAGGGGGGTGGGGGAATGGGATAGGCTGGTGATGGGTAGAGAGGAGGGCACATATTGCATGGTGCAGTGGGTGTTATACGCAACTAATGAATCATCGAACCTTACATCAGAAACTGGGGATGTACTGTATGGTGACTAACATAATATAATAAAAAAATATTATTATTTTAAAAAAAAGAACAAAAAAAACCCAAAATGGCAACAAACAGTCTTCAGTTTGTTTCAGGTTCGAATTCAAACTAGAAAGAGCTTTTCTAAAGCTGCAATGCCGTGGTTCCTCCACTTTGTGACGTGGTTTTTCAGCTCACTTTTCTCCGCCTTCCCACCCAGTCTCCCCTGAGACAGGGCAGCTCATGAAACCCCTGTATGTCTCCCAACCAATGTCACCATAAAGAAAAGGCACACCACCCATATCAAGGGGCTTCGTAGTAAAAACGTCAACTCTTCAAAATGCTGTTGCCATCAGGGAGCCTGTGATGGAGGAAGAGAGAGGGGGAATCTGGATGGCCTGGTCCGCTCACACGTGGGCCAGGCCCCACGTTCCCCTGCAGGTATGGACACGCCCGTGGCACCTGCTGTGGTCCCCGGTGGCTCATGCCCCCACTGCTCCTGTCCGGCCACAGCAGCTGGGGCGGCTGACCATCAGACCAGGACACTTAGAGAGACAGGCAGTAACTATCTTGCCATGAGCCAGCTTCCCTTAATAATTGATTACGTGCCCGCGCTGCCCCACTTGATCTCACTTAACCCCATGACAAAGGCATCATCGTCCCAAAGTGCAGGAGGGAAAGCCAGCTCAAGAGTTTCAGGGCCGGGGAGCGCCAGGCCCCAGGGCCCCCGAGGTGGAGCCCCCTTCCCATCCTTGGGTGACGGGCACAGGGCCACACGCACAAGGCAGCCTGTGGTAAGTGTGTGCAGTGAGCTCGCGGGGCACACTATGGAGACTGGATTGCCCACACGGCCTGTGGGGTATGGGACATGGCTTTGGGGCCCACTATCTGATCTTGCCCAATTCTGCACGTTCCAGAGACATGGCCCAAAGTAGGAGGTCACACAGGCTGTCCGTGACCCTGCATCTCCCTCACAACAGCAGGACCCCATCACCTCACAGCACAGAACAGCAGGGCGTCCTTCAAAATGCCAACCCGTGGTCCCACTTTGTGAAAGTCTGCGGGTCTTTGGGAGAAGTAGTGAAGAACCACTGTCCGTCGGGGCCCTCAGAGTCCCTGCGTGGCCATGACTGCAGGCGGTCGGGACAGTGCTGAGGACCTTACGTGTTGGAAGCGAGTTATCTGGGTCCCGTCCCAGCTCAGGCACTCATGTGGCTGTGGGGCACTGGGCAAGTTACCTGACCTCTCTGCGTCCGTTCCTCTGTCTGTAAAACTGTAATAATGATGTCAACCTTCAGGGTGATGTGAGGGTCAGATGATGACACGTGGGACCAGAACATACCAGGCAGCACTTAGCGCCGCGTCAGGGCTGGTGGTCCCTGTGAACGGGGCTCAGAGGCCCCTTTATAGGCCACAATTTGCTATTATTTAATAAAGATTTTATGTATGTATGTATTTATTTATTTGTCAGAGACAGAGAGAGAGCACAGAGGGAGAGGGAGAGGCAGACTCCCCGCTGAGCAGGGAGCCCAACATGGGGCTCGATCCCAGGACCCTGAGGTCATGACCTGAGCTGATGGCAGACCCTTTACCAGCTGAGCCACCCAGGAGCCCCCACAATTTGCTATTTATTGAAAAAAAAGATCCAGCTGTTTGACAACTACATTTAAATAAAATTTCAACTTAGATTCTTAGTGACTTGAAAAAAAAAGATGCCTGCTTGAGTTTCTGGAGGCTCGAGTCAGGGGCGGTCTTCACAAGTGTCCCCTCAAGGCGGGCAGACCAGAGGGTGCTGGGTGCATAGTCACCCCCGCTGCCTGTGGCCGGAGGCGGGGGCACGTCTCTGCTGGGAAACAAGACCCCAAACACCCCCATCCTCTCACATGCACACATTTCACCCTGGGGCAGATTATGTCCTATTTCTGTCAAGAGGGCTTAATCTAATCTCAGCACGTCACGGTCAGCTGGCCAGTGCAGGCACTCCGCGGACTCCGCCATTCACAAAAGAGACAAGGGCAGACACGGAGAGGACATGGAGAGACACCCACGGAGGGAGCAAGGACCGGCTGTGCGCAGCCCGAACAAGGCCGGCTCTGCTGGCGGAGCGGGGGTGGGGGGGCGACGCGCACGGTTCTCGGGCCGGCACCCTGCTTCGGGTGAGTCTGAGCACGTGAGAAACTGGAGATCCTCGATGGCACAGTTGTGCAGACTCGGGAAGGCGCCTCACCCCCCAGTGAGCCATGGCGCCGCTCTCTTATCTCTGGTGCCTCGGCCGTCGGCCGGGTTATTTTGGAACGGGCCGAGGCGCGGCCGGCATTCCTGCAGGATGAGCACAGAGCTAAGCTGAGCGCGCCTGGGGCCCGGGGCCCAGCCTCATTGCCTCACCGTCGCCCCAGACTCTCGCTCTGCGGCCACACGCGGATGAGGCGCACAGGCTGTCAGCCTGAACCTTGTCGGGAACTGTGCATGACCCACCCGCGGCTTCCCTGAAAGTCGTGCCAACTCGCGGTCCTGCCGCGCACCTGCTCCCCGAAGAGCACTTTCCCTCGCCGCCCCGTCCAGCCGAATTCACAGCATCTCCCCAGGACGTGTTCTGTTTAAGCGGGTGTCTGAATCCTGTTTTGGGAGGTGGCATTTTGACTCAAATTCGTTGGGATTTAGAATTAATCCCCAAACAATATTATCTTAATGGGTCCAAATTTCAAACGGGCTTATTATTTTGTATTCTTTTGAAATAAAATCAGAGGGCTTACTATCTGCAGTGAAAAGTTGAACCCTCTCCCAAAACAGCCCCAAAGCGAGAAATTCAACCGGTTTAACTCTAGGGACACGGGGCTCAGCCTCGTGGACAGTTTATAGACACAAACCAAGAGTCACAATTCCAGAGGCTGACTGCGGACAGGCAGAGGGACACGACCCATAGTGGCCGCGAGCAGGGACACTGCTGGCTGGGAGGTCAGGGGTCGCCGTGGCAGAAACGCCAGGCGCCCCCAGGGCTCGGGTGCCCAGCAGCGGGTGCTGGCGGCTGAGGGCGGGGGAGGGGGGTTTACCTGTGGTCAGGGCGCCGGCCGTCGTCAGGTGCATGATGGTGTTGTCGCTCACCGGCCACGTCTCCGCGGAGAGCAGCAGGTGGTCCAGGTCCGCGCTCGTCTGCAGCCCCTCCTGGACCTTCCTGCCCGAGGCACTGCTGTCCCTGCGGGCGTTTCTGTGCCCGAGCGCGTCCCCCACAGCCCCCAGCAGCATCGCAGCCTTGAACTTCTCCATGTGGGAGGCCGCTTCTCTGGCGGCACACAGCCTTCGTGCTTCGGGGCAGCTGCCTTCAGTGCGCCCCACTGACCTCTGTTTTGGTCGTTGTGCGGCTGTCAGCAGCGCCCTGAATGGCCAGGCACGCCTTTTCTGTCTCTGCAGGCGGCACCAATGAGAGCTGCTCCAGCCCCCTCTGCTCCCCGCGCCTGCCGAGGAGCCACGTGGACAGCGTCCCTCCCTCCCGCGTCAGCACAGGCACCGGCTCTGGGCAGAGGAGCCCGGGGCTTAGTCCGCGTCGCAACAGCTGCGGCCTCCCCGCAGAGCGACGACCTCTGAGCGCCGAGCCCTTGCCAGCGTTCTGGAGACGCGCACACGCCCAGCGCGCCGTCGGACTGCCGCCCCGCTCCCAGGCACCTGCGCCCGTGCTTCCCGCCCTGACAGCTTGGCCTTCCCTCACGTTTCCGGTAAATGGAACCGGAGACTCTCTGTGGCCTCCCTGGCGTCTCTCACTAGCACAACACTGAGTTTCGTTCCACGCATGGTTTTATTTTTTGGAAAACTTTTTTGATTACACACTGTGGTTGGCAGAAAACCTAGCAACGTGCGGGCCAAGGAGAGAGGCGCCTCGAGCGCGGGTGCGTGCGGCCGGCTCACCGTTCGCGCACAGCGGGCGGGCTCTCCTGCGGCGGCCGGGCTCTGGGCGCAGACTCCTGCCGTGCCGGGCACGCTCCACGGCGGGAGGCTGGGGTGCGAACGTGCACACCAGGCTCTGGGGTCGAATCGGGAGTTAGGAGGCAGTGTCCCCGCCCGCCGCTGGCCCCGCCGTGGGCCTGCGCTTCCCCCTTGGCCCCTGGGACCTGGTCACTCATCAGACCAGAAGTGGGACCCATCACACCTGGATCTGGGAAACACGTGTGATAGAAATAGCAATTCTTTCACTAATAACAAGATGCCGAGGGCACTTGAGCTCAGGGTACTTAGTCGGTGTTACCAAGGAGGCTCTAGAATATTCTTCCAGCCATCAGGGTCCTGCGGCGGGGAGGCACGTGCGCTCCCTGTGCAGCAGGACAAGACCCTCACTCCACTCAGATGAGCACCCAGCATGGGTGGAAGGGCGTTGTGGGAACAGCTACACGGAGGGCCTGCGGCTCATTTCTTCTGCTGCCTCTGAGGCTGTGGAAACCTTTCCTGAAGTGACCATGCCCTCCGGCCTGTGTGGGCACTCCCTACCCTGTGGGGCAGCATTCCCAGAGCCCGGCCATGCGCCTGGGGCCGTGGGCGCCCCTCCCCCCACGCAGCCTGCAGTCTGAGGGCTGGAGTGCTGCACTCAGACGTGCATGCATCCCCAAAATGGGAAGACGGGGTCCCACCTGTTCCAGAAATTCCTGGAAGGCACTCCATGTCTTTACTAAGCCTTTTGAATTTGGGTGGTTTGTGTATTTTTGATATAGTTTGCAATCCAGTACGTTCTGGCATAGGATACCCATCAGCTCAAAGACAGTCTCTCCTTTTCACATGGAAACAACCACAGTTAGTGGGCACACTCCGTGGTGATGGCAAGGAGAGCACCTGGCCAGGCTGTCCTCTCGAGCACCTAAGCAGGAGTGAGGGCTGCACACGGGTGGGGCGTCCCCAGACGGGCTGTGCTCCTGTGGGTCCCGTGGCGTCCAGCATCTTAGCAACCGAGAGCAGAACTGGAAGGACACCACCATCACAGCAGAGAAAATAATTTATTTTAATGTTTCCGAAGCTCTTACACGTTCATAGCATGCATGCCTTACACATACATAATAGAAGAAAGAGAAACCCAGTTTTTTGAAGAGCCTCTGTCCAAGCACAGGGCTCTGTTTTCTCTGATAAACAGTCACACAGAACTTCCCCCACACCTCTGACTCTTGAGAACGAACAGACCTCCCGATTTGTGCGAGATTACCCAAGCGCTACAACTCGTCTGAGCAGAACACTTTACATGGCAGGAACCCACAGAGCCTCGAAGGGTGCTGTAAAATCGCGGAGGTTTTTATTCTGCAAATATGTGCTCTCTTGGAGCCCCAGGCTCACAGGCAGAGGCAGCCTTGCTCCCTGGGGAGCCATGGAAGCGCAGGCCTGGGAGAAGCCTCTGGACGGGTCGTGCACCTCGCTGGGGCCGCCCCGCCCCAACGCCCGTGTCCAGCCTCAGGGCCCCTTTCCTCCCCCCACAGCCTGCTGTCTCTTTGAATGACTCCTTTTCTAAAGTATACGTAGTTCACGCACAGCAGGTATGCAAAACCCCCCACTGGGCACAGATGCTTCCGGAAACTCGAACCACATTTGTGAAAGTCAACTCAAGCACACATTTTAGGCACACCGTCCATTTACAGGGAGTCCAAAGTGAACTTCCTCTCCCCGTGAAGTGACCCCAACTCATCTGTCTCGTAAACTGGGTTGAGGGCAGGAAGCAGGCACACTTGTGACATGAAGATCTTTTCACATATGAGGTAGGGTCCACACAGTGATTTGTGGAACGCGCAGCTTTTTCCAAACAGAAAGCAGGTGGCATCACGGGCCTTCTGCGTTTGGATGGCAGGTTCTGGGCCTCACTGGACGGTCTTCTCTGGCCAGCAAACACCAGAAGAATCTAGACAACAACGTGATGAGCACGGGCTTCAGATGGAAACCAGGTGGAGGTTTCCCCCGGGTGTTTTCAGAGAACGAAATGTATGCAACCACACACACGCCAGAGGGCGGGTGACCGGCCTCATGTATGCAACCACACACACGCCAGAGGGCGGGTGACCGGCCTCATGTATGCAACCACGCACACGGCCAGAGGGCGGGTGACCGGCCTCATGTATGCAACCACACACACGGCCAGAGGGCGGGTGACCGGCCTCATGTATGCAACCACACACACAGCCAGAGGGCGGGTGACCGGCCTCGCAGACCGCTGGAAGGGACCAACTCACAGGACTTTCAAATCCATAATCCATTGCTTGTAAAAGAAACACTTTTCATGGAAAAATGTCTTCTTAAATGTGATAAAATACACCTTTTAAAAAAACAATCTTTACAAAATTTTTTAGGAAGCTCACTCAAATGACATTGGAAGGAAAAGACCCACGACTTGTCAAGAGTTTACAATAATGTCCCCGGAGCCCCCGCCCGCATGTGCCATCACCACGCAAACTGTCACACCAAGAACCGCCGAAAGACTTTCACATGAACACCTACAGGGAATTAAAATAAAAATAGATCCAATAAATCTAGGTATTTGATAATTCAGAAAATAGAAATCTTGAATTCCTGGCACCAAGTTTATAAAATGTTCAAATCCGTGTCAGATGTTCTTTAGGCCACACGGATACCGGCTTTGACCTGCAGAAAACCGCGCATCCTGCCGAGGACACAAACACCGCTTGTGAAGTGGAATTACAAGGCAGCCCGGCAGAGCTGTGGTCACTGTTGGCGTTCCCCTGACATGATGAGTGAAACAGCTGCTCTGCCACTCAGCCAACAGGCTCTGAGTTACCTTTTCACAAGTATAATAAAAATCATGCAGAAATCCCCTAAAGCAACAGCCACGGGGCCACCCCCAGGCATCCCAAAGCCGCGTCTTCTGAGGAGCTCCTTCCGCGTCCAACTCAGCCCTTTCTGTAGCAGGGGAGGTCGTTCCAGCGCCCCGGCTGGCCAGGGGTGACTGCACAGCCAGCGACACGGGCACAGTGACCGACTGGCCTCGCAGGAGGTGCTTCCTCTCGGCATCCTAACGTGTCTTCATTTTCTGCCTAGAAAGGGCTGCGCTTAGCGCCCGTGACGACTGGCCGCGCGTACTCCACGAAATCGTCTATGAGAACAGGCCATGCGCCTACAGGAAAGCAAACACACAGATTTTTAAAAAAATCAGCAGTTTAGAGTAATACTTTTATATTCAGAGCATTCTTCTCATAGTCAGTATCTGTATTTCAAGAACTCAAGTGAGTTTAAACTTCCCAGCCTGTTTCTCTGGAGGAATTGGCCAGTGAAACCCAGTTCTCCTGCTCTGGCCAGACCCAGGTGTGAATACGGGTGCGCTTGTGTGGACGCTGCCTCTAACGACTGGGCAGGCGGGGCTGGCTGGCCACAAGGAACAGGCACGGGGCCCTCTGCTTTCCCTGCAGAACACGGCCTCCTGGCTGCCCAGGTGCCTTTTTCTCCCTGGGCCATTTCCCCCTCCAGCCCAGGCCACCCCCACACTCTCAAGTGGCCTGGAACACCCAAGATCCTGGGACACCCCCCCGCCGGCCTGACACACGCTCGCTGTAAGCTGCTGGCTGCTTCTCTGCAGACGAGCTGTGTCTCGCCACCATAGCTAAGCTCCTGGGAGCTGGGCTTCTGTCTACGGTCCACTGTCCACGTTCACTCACACACGTTTAGTAAATGCCTGCTCCGTGCCCAGTGCGGAGGACACACACAGACACGCACGCCAGGGCAGTGAGCCTTCACCGTCCAGAGCAAAGCACAGGGAGGTGAGACGGTGCCCAGAGGATTGTGCTGAGGAAGCACACGGTGGGCGGGTGGGCATGTGCTCCTTCCCTGAAGCGGCACAGCGCCCAGGGCAGTAGGCACGCAAATGCTCCCCGACTGGCTGTCCGGAGATGTCGGGGGGAGGGACCACGAGATACGTAATCATGTTTACGTCAGGCACCAGCCGGCATCTTCAGACAGACAGGGCCTTGCACAGGATTGTGTACCTGGGGCGGCAGCTTCCAACACCCCCACGGCTCTGCTGCAGGCCCCTGGGCACGGCCACCCCGGAAATGCTCTAGTTTAGGGGACAGTGTCCTCTGGATTGAGACTACATCTGAAGAGATGAGACTACATCTATTTTTCTTTCGTGAGGTTGACATACATACTGAAGTGGGTCCTATTATTACCGCCGTCACCCCCACAGCACTGAGGGGTGGGGCCAGAGTCGGGGGAGCCGGTCAGCACCGTCCTGCGCCCGGGGGCAGGGAGAGGCAGCCCGTGCGTCAGCGTTTCTGGCCAGCATCTGAAGCACTAGGACTTCCCGTACCTTCTTCGTCATAGTTAGACATATCATCTGCAATCATATTTCCAAAATCTAGCAGAAGGTTCCAAGTGTCCCTTGGGATTGATCTTTTGTGATGATCCTAATACATAAGAGAAAAAAACCCACGAGACTTGAGGAACAGACGTGACCCTCGGGTGTCCCACCGTCTAGCCGGCTCAGTGCGCAATCTGACGCAGAGTAAGCACCACCGCCCACACTGCCGGATGTGAGTGACAGTAAGAGGCTTCCGGATAAATCTTAGGAGCCACATAATGCCAACGTGCAAATATGGAAAAGCAGACTTATTTAAAAACAGAATAAACATTTAAAATACAAAGTGTATAATCTGTTCCAGTCAAATACGAGGGCATCCCTTTAAATCTCTACCTAACTCCCACTGATTCAGACACAATGCGGGAGGACAGGCAAATTGCACTTGGATACGATTTATTTGTCTCTATACCAGGATGGGGTGACGGTCTAAAAGCGCGTGATCAACATTTGAGATCTAGCAAACATGCGGGGAACGCGGCACGTCTGCGCTGGGATGCACCGTCCGCGGAAGCTTCCACCTCGCGGTCCTGGCGGGCGCTGTCCTCCCCTGCCCTCCCCTCCTAGCACAGAGCTCCCCTCCTGAAGGGACCACGCATCACGCTCACCCCCTCTCTGTGCATTTCTCTAAAGCTCCCCCAGAATGTGTAGCAGCTTTCTCCCGCTCCACATCAGGCCTGGACTCTGGGGTGTTCACTGTGCTCTGGGAGCATTCTGCTGAGCGGGTAGCCGCTCTCCTGTCTGGGGCTCTGTGCACATCCCCAAGGTGCGGCTGTGATGATGCCGCCCCATCTCTGGGAACGTCTGCGACCGAGGTCGCCGGCCACAAACTAGTAAGTGGGGGAGCAGAGTAAAAGTGACGGGCGGCTTTGAAGCCGTGTCTCGGCTTTCCCACGCTGCTGCAAGGAGGCCCCTAACCACACGGAGCCCCAGGGGGCGGACGGACCTCGGCCAGGCCAGGGCCTATGCCATGATCAGGCCTGCCCCTCACATGTTCCCGGAGGAACCGCCACAGTAGGTCTGGGCACACCGACATCGCGCGACTCTCTATTCTGCGAGACCCCGTGCTCCACACGCGTCACACCGTGACACCTGCTTCCCTCCCTCCCGAGGAGGAGGAGCCCCCCCACGAAGAAGGCCCAACGCCACTCAGAGGCCCGCCTCCAGCACAGACAGACCCTCCCCCGAGGGGCCAGATAGCCCTCCCTTTTCCTTCTGAACATCGTAAACACGTTTAAATATGTATCAGACTATGAGCGCGCTGGACACTGGGTTACAATCCATAGCTGAAGCCAGTATCAACATCCAGGACATGTGGGACTGGTGCTTTCTTCAGGAATTCCAAGTTTCTCAGAGGAAGCGCAGAATTAGTTAGTTTGAGTTCCCCAGAGAAGGTGGTGGAGGGATGACGGCCCAGGTCTGCAGGGCATCTGAAACCCTAGCCTGGGGGTTCTGTGTGTGGCTCCCTGAGCTGCTTCGGACATCAGCCTTGGCACAGCCCTGCCTAAAGCTCCGTGGCCGTGGCGCTCTGCATGGCTGAGTGGCTGTGTGGGCACCGTACAGAACACCTTGGTCACATAACACAGACAGCCACGTAAACTGCTGGCCCCCTCCCACTGGGCACAGAGAGCAAGAAGCAGGAGGACACTTACCAATAAAAACGTGTTCCAAAGATCTAAAAATTTAAACCTTCCAGATAATACTAAATTCCAGTATGCAACAGCCATTTCTAAATCTGGCAAAAAGAGAGAAAGAGCAGTTAATAAATCCCAATTTCTTTTTCCACTGCACAAAACGTGATCACATCTTAGCACACTGATATTCACTTCAGTCAATAAAACTCAGCACTCTAAGCCAAGAGTCAGATGAGGCCGACCCCCTACAAAGGTGTTCCTGAAATTGTGTGTAGTCTAAGCTTATATGCTTAGACTCTGGGGATCTATGCATTTGTGAGTCAGCCACGTAAATGATTACCCCTCATGAACATCAGTGTGGGGGACTCTCATCTTCGTATATGTCGGGCTTTCTTCAAACCTGGCTGAACCCACCTGGATACAGTTTGTGCACATCATTTATTATTGGTGCTTTCCAAGTGGACCTGCTTTGCCACCATGGGAGCGGAAAGAGTCAGACGCAAAGGTAAGCCACACACGCGCTACAAGGGATCCACGTTTTCTCAAGACCACAGCTAGGGAGAGAACTTCCACTGACGGGAGAACACTTAGAATCTAAACTGGTTATCAGTTAAAGTCAACATCCCCCGTCTTCCCCAACACAGACCCACACCGCAGGGCTCGGGGGGAAGATGAGGTCTTACGGAATAGGGTCGCTGAGTTTTAGGACTGCATGAGAATACTGTCCTAAGCCATAATTTTTGGAATACTGACTCCTTCTCTGCCTACTGTAAGTTTCATATCTCTTTCTTTCCGTATGCTTGAGATAGCAAGTATATTGAGAGGCTGAGCTGAGTTTGAGGTTAAACCCGACAACCTTTAATCACGTGCTTTAACCACAGGTGCTCACCACTTTTAGACAACAAAAGTACAGTTATAATAACACAATTTCCTAATTACATGTTTACATACATATGTCAGGATGGGCTAATGTGAAAAACAGACAAATAAATACTTAAGGTAACAGATTCTTTTACATGCAAAATATCCAACTAATCGCTTTTCAGGAAATTTTCATCTAATTCCTGGTTGGTCCCACGTGGACAAGTGATTAAAGTAGCCGTGGGGCCCTGGCTGGTTCAGTCGGTACAGCATGCAAACTCTCGATTTCAGGGTTGTGGGTCTGCGCCCCACGTGGGGAGCGGAGTTTACTTACAGTTAACATAAAAAGGTAGAGCCGTAACCGGAGATTCCCAGGGAAACTCATGAGCGAAGTGAAGCACAACAAAATGCCTATACTCCCCGTTTAAAGTCCGTCACAGACTTTCTCAGCCTTAAATATGCTGGAGTCTTCATGAGAAAGAGACGGTCAGGAAGTCTGCAGGACCGACCCTATGGGACGGATGGGACGGCTCGCTAAGCCTCGCCTGCCGCCCGAGGTCTAACGCGGAGATGAGCATCTTGTCTCGCTAAGTCTATGTCCCTGTGACTTCGAAAGAACGCTGACTGAGATCTACACTCAACTCAGCTTCAGGGTGACAAGTACCACACTGAGTAGTGGGGGTGAACCTGGGGAGGAAAGAGGAATCAAGCCGTATGGCAGACATCTAATCTAGGTACTTTGGGGTTAGTCTGGTCCTAGAAACATTTCTTCAAAGTTCTTGATTCGCATGTTTGTGACTAGAAGTAAATGTACACGTTTTCCATATTTAGTATTATCTATGTAAAAACGTTCAACATGGTCTTCACAGACTTACCCATTTGCAAGATAACAACAGGAAAAACACCCCAAATGACAGAATTTGGAGTAAGAAAAACAGCTACCCAAGCGGCTACAAAAAGATGGCGACAGCTCTCTCTTCCAGTGACCACTGAGAAGCCTTGTCTCCTGAGGAAGAAAATGTTTGGAGGAAGGGACTACTTGTTAAAACTGGTTTCTGGTCCTCCATTTGTGATTACCTAATGAAGATGTCCCTTCTGTCAAAAACGGATTTGGGAGGAGATATTAAAAATTAGCTAATTATCATGAAAGTTTATTTCTTCGAAAGTCAAGATTTCTCAAAGCCAACCGCTTCTAGATTCTAGCCGGCACAAAACAACACTGCACTTCCTACATTAGAACAAAGAGCCACGTAACTTTAATTACCTTCTTTATTAGAGTGACTGTCAGTTAAGGACAGGCTGAAGAATCACCCAGAAAACAATACAATTCGGGGCGCCTGGCTGGCACAGCGGTTAAGCGTCTGCCTTCGGCTCAGGGCGTGATCCCAGCGTTACGGGATCGAGCCCCACATCAGGCTCCTCCGCTATGAGCCTGCTTCTTCCTCTCCCACTCCCCCTGCTTGTGTTCCCTCTCTCGCTGGCTGTCTCTATCTCTGTCGAATAAACAAATAAAATCTTAAAAAAAAAAACAAAAACAAAAAACAATACAATCCACATAATTCTAACACAGACATACAAACACACACAAACTTGAAGGAAATGAAGAAAAAATCTTTCTTTTCTTGATCAACCTTTTTGACTGCTATCACTTTTTTCTAGGAACTATAGGAACTCCTCTACCAATCTCTTTATGTTTAATCCTCTAGAGGCGCCCGGGGGGCAGTTGGTGAAGCGTCTGCCTTCGGCTGAGGTCATGATCTCAGGGTCCTGGAGTAGAGCCCCGTGTCGGGCTCCCTGCTCAGTGGGGAGCCTGCTTCTCCCTCTGCCTGCTGCTCCCCCTGCTTGTGCTCTCTCACCCTCTGTCAAATAAATAAATAAAATCTTTTACAAAAATTCTATATTTAATCTCTCAGGAGAGAGACCACATAATATGCTTTGGAAATTGTAAAATCAATTGTTCTGCTCTGGGTATATAGTCATAAAACTATTCATCTGGCTTTATTTTTTTTTTTTAAGTCTTCAAAAAACTTCTAAATGGAGGGTCATGTACTTGAATGATCTGATTTCCTGAAGAGCTGTTGCTTCCTGGCAGTTCCCTGCCCTCTCCACAGGCTGCTAAGACTCTGCAGGCGTCCGTCCCTATAGGTGTCGGGGTCCTGCAGGTGTCTGCAGACAGGCCTGAGACTCAGGAAAGGGGCCGCAGGTGAGAGTGGAGATCTCCGTCTCTGCCGCCTGATGCAGAGGCTGAGCTCTCTAAACCAGAACTTGGGCCGCAAACATCTTCCAAAAACACTCCTTCCCCTCACACTGAGTCTCCTTGAAATATTCACGGAGAAAGAAAATAGATTTGCAGACTGGAAGTCAGGTCCTTAATTCAGACTCTGATTGACAACCTCCTGAAAACGGCTTGGAATTACACCTGCATTTGAGGGGGCGACTTCGGGCTGAAGCTGGAGTGTCATCTTGAGAAAAGCCTGGTGATGCTGTCTTGACAACGCTCACAGCAGTCACTGGCTAGTCACAGGCGTTAATTTGCCTCAGCCTCTTAGAAAGGAATAGATCGGAACAGGAAAGATGATACAGCAGAAGTTGTAGTTCCACAAGTAAGAAATCAGCTCAGGAAAGAATAGTCCTGGGCACACCTATTAGGGTTATCATAGAAAAGGGGGAAACCCCACATCAAAACCCCCAGAAGTAACAGGTGCTGGCAAAGATGTGGAGCCAGTGCGCCTGTGTTCTGCTGGCGACAAGGTCAGGTGGGGCAGCCGCCACGGAGGCCAGTACGGTGGCTCCTTGGGAAATCCAATGCAGACTTACTATACAACCCCACAATTCCATATTGGGAATAAGCCCAAGGAATGGAGAAGCAGGGGCTCGGGCAGACGTGGGAAGAGCCGTGTTCACAGCAGCATTTCTCACAAGACCTAAGAGCTGGAAGCGACCCAAGTGTCCACTGCGGATGAATGTGTGAGCAAAATGTGGCATGTGTGCCGTGCACATGGGAGTATCACCCAGGCTTCAAAAGGAAGGACACTGACACGACACAACCAGGAAGAGCCTTGGGGACACTGTGATCAAAGGAATAAATGAGTCACAGAAGGACATGCGCTGTGAGCTACCTGCGGGAGCCGACTTTGCACAGACAGGCTGGCACCAGTGGCTGGGGGGCTGTCACTGTTTGGTAGGGAGAGTCCAGTTCTCAGGCTAGGAAAGTTCCAGAGACGGGTGGGGGCAGTGGTTGGACAACAGTGGGGGTGCCACTGAGCTGCCCACTTAAAACAGTTAAAATGGCAAAGAAGAAAGGAAGGAGAGGAGAGGAGAGGAAAAACAGTCCGGGGAGAAGCCCCCCCAGGACCCCGATGAAGATTTAGGATGAGCAGTTGTGTGCTTCAGCCCCTCCTTTCTGTCCGCCCCCCAATTTTTTTTAAAGTGAGGGAAGGGGGAGGGGAAGAGAGAGATAGAATCTCAAGCAGGCTCCGCCCCCAGCATGGAGCCCCATTGGCGGCTCAATCCCACGACCCTGCGAGACCACAACCTGAGCCAAAATTAAGAGTCGGAGGCCCAACCCACTGAGCCACCCAGGTGCCCCTACTTTCTGTCCCTTAAGCGACTGATGACAAGGAACATTCATGGGCATGTGGAAGGGTTCTAGAAAGGTAGTGGGAGAGGCAGCATAGTTTTTAAATTTCTGTGAATCTTCACATAAAAACAGAAAAAGCACCTGGACAGCATATCCCAAACCAAAGGCAACATTTACAGTGCCGTCCAGGCAGGAGAGGATGACCCATCAGCAGTCACACGACCTGCATGGGCTGTGGGGGGTCAGAGCAGCACGGGGTCCCTGGCAGATGTGACAGCAGGGGCCTCAGGACAGCAGCAGGGGCTCCCCACAAAGCCTTGCCAGGACAAGGGGACGAAGACCCTGAACTGGGCTGCTGGTGACCAGCAGGAGGTGGGTGCAGGGACCTGCCCCAAGCTGGCCCCCATGCACCCCAGAACCCACCCACCAGGCATCTCCCAAATAGGGCCTCACCGCACAGGCAGTGGGGAATGGGTGGCAAGGTGACCAGCAAAGGACACCAGAGATAGGAAAAGACAAAGCAGGGAGAGCGACAGAGGCAGGACACCTTAGGAAGCAAACTTCATGTTACTGTACACGACACGCACATGCGTGCACACAGGGACCTACCGGCGGGCAAGTCCACACACACGCGTGAGCCTGATGAGGAAAGTGGCCTGAACCAGCCTCTTAGAAGCCCAAGAAAGTAATTTCACATAAAGATGAGCGAGCAAAAAGCATGACACTTTATCCTAAGAAAAAACAATTGCAAACAGATTGTCACCCAGGAAAACAAGACCTTCCGTTTCAAACAGGCGAAGAGATCGAGAAATGACAAGACACAGGGAGAACAGCACACACAACGGAGAGACTTGGGAGGAGAGGACAAAGCTCAGGAACCAGGAATTGAAGAAACTGTTTCAGAAATAGCCAACTTAGAGGAGGGACCCAGCAAAGAGGCTCGACAGATGGAGGCTGGAGGGAAAGAGGGGGACAGGGAAGGCAGTCCTTCCAGGAAAGAGTGAGGAGCCACAAGGGCTGCAGAGGAAGTGAGCCGTCTGGAAATCTACGTCCTGGCAGGTGGAGAAAAGGGAGCCAGGGGTGGGGCGAGAGCCCTTCTGAAGGAAGAAAGACCTGAAAGGATTTGGGGGAGGGCACGTCCCAGGCGTGGGGGCACTGGTCCTGCAGGGTCAGCACCCAGCCATTGTCAGCAACAATCACTGACTTAGAGGAGAAAGGAAAACAATCCTGGGGGGCGCCCTGGGCAGGGCAGTCAGATTATCCTCAGAGGACAGAGTCTGCAGTCGGGACCAGAAAAGAGTGGAAGGACACAAGTAAGACACTCAAGGAAGGAAACACTTGAGCCAAGACCTTATGCCCAGGAGGACTGCTCGAGCACGCTAGGGCCGGGGCTCCCTGCGGACACACATGGAGGCTGGTGGCACCTGCTCCCTGTCTGGCCGCACAGCCCCAGCGGCACCTAGTCGGTGCGTGCAGCGAACACGCAGGCTGCTATTCAGAAAGCGCATGCAACCTTTACAAACATTCCTCAGTATTTGTATTGGTGGCAGAAGAAAGGAAATGCGGTTATCATACAGGAAACCTTAAGTTAAAAAAAGTCCTGCAGTCCTGAGTTTGAATGAGAAGCACTAGCGGGAAGCTGTGTTTACTGGAGAATCTAGAGATAGCGGCCGAGTCGGTACCCACGAGCACTGCAGCTGACGGCACTCTGGTCCTGAGATGGCTTTCTTCAGCCGAAGAAACCAGGGCTCCCTGCAGAAAGGGCCAGCGTCCTATGTGGGGCAGGAAGATGAGCCGCAAGCAGCCTGTCCTGGCAGACGGGGGGTAACAGCCACACACCCCGGGTGACATCAAGGGGATGCCTGGGCCCACGTGCAGACGCTCCCCCGGTTCCCCCGGCCACGGGCAGGATGATTGTCCCTCAGTGTCAGCTGAAACCTTCCCCTGTGATTCAGTCCTTGGGTTCACAACGATATGACAAAAATGCACACTGATGGACAGTTTCCACAGGTGCCAGGGAAACAGTCTGTTGTCTTGACGTGGGACAGAGGCACAGAAGCGAGCATCCACCCGCCGTCCCCAGATGACCTGTGCTGCTGGGTGTGAGGCCTCGTCTGGTAAGAGTTTTCCACGTCATACATGAAAGACTGACGGAGCTGGCCACAGCGGGTGGACGGATCTGGGCAGTGAGCTGCAGAAGGAGCGGCGAGCGTCCCAAACACAAGATGGCCAGAGACGAGGTCTGATCCAGACAGCCCTCAGCGCCTGCAGTCTCCCCAGAGGCTGGAAGGCGAGTGTGTGCCCACCCGAGACACCCCCAGGTGCACACCAGCACCACCACGCAGCGGACCGGCCACCTCATGGGATGTCATGGAGCCAAAAACATTTCACCTATTTTTCTTAGTGGTCCTAACATAAAAAATAAAAGCACTACTCATCCTGTTAAATAAACCAGAGGCCGGCGGTGCGGGCCCTGGGAGCCCAGATGGCAGGGCGGGTGATTTACGAAGAGACCTGGGACACCCTGTCCTCCCATATGCCTGTCCCTCTTTCTCAGATGGCCCCTCTGAGGGCCACATACAGCTCAGAAGCCGCCCCTACACCCCACGCTGCCTCCCCTGGCAGCCACCTAACCTTGCCACGGTGGAAACGGCAGTGAAGAAGGAGTTCCTCCAGGTGTGTCCAGTCTGCACCACTGAGAATGGAGCGCGGAGGTGGAAAGTGCCCTCAGACAGCCAGGTCCATGGAGGGTGTGTTTGCAGCTGGCTGCGAGGCAGGAGGTAAATGTATGTACTATGTCAGAGTGAGAGCAAAATGCATGGGCTGATGTCATCAAGACAGCGCCATGCACAAGGCAAGACGACGCTCCAACCAAGCAACCAACCATACAGCGACCTTGACCAAAGTCGCACCGTCTCCTACCTAAGGGGACACTTTAACCTTGTAATCTGGCTTAAGACTGTGTGACCGCCAGGGGACGCATCCTCAGGGCACTCTGTGGCCGCTCTCTGAGAGAGCAAGAAAGCTTCTCCTGTCCACCACACACAGGAGCCAATGACGTGGCCCATTGCTTTCAACGGCGCCAACCATGACAGGACCACATGAAGCAACACGACCTGAGCAAATCACCATGGTTTTGATCAACGTTTGCTGCTTTTAAAAAATGAGGTGAAGGCATTTGAATAGAAATAGAACTGTGACTATTTCAGGAGTTTAAAAATTGTGATATATTTTTTTCATACAACATATAAGCCTAGCATGAAACAAGTAATTTGAGATTGAGTAACAACCTACAAGATGTGGGCAAACTGGGAAGTACCTTGGGCCAGAACCTGTCTAAAGGTGGGTCCTGAGTGTCCTGAGAAAGTGCAGACCACAGGAGAAGAGGAGACAAGCTCGGAGCACAGGGCAGTGCCACCCCCCACCCCCGCAAAGAACCTGCCCCTTCAAACCCCCTGCTCTGGGACAGAAAAGCCTGCCCCCTCCGCCCCTGCTCTGGGAGTGAAGAGCCTGCCCCCCCTGCCCCCCTGCTCTGGGAGTGAAGAGCCTGCCCCTGCCTGCCCCCACCCCTGCTCGGGGAGGGAAGAACCTGTCCCTCCCTCGACCTGCACCTGCATTTGGTATGGTGACAGGAGAAGGAAAGGAAGAATGTCAGAGACAGAAGGGATAAGAATGTTTACTACTCACACACACCTGCAAACATCCATGAGTGAAATTAGGCCCTGAAATCTATGGATTTTCAATCTCCTTTTGGTTTCCTTCCTAAATCTGGTTACTGTATAACACTGCTTTATGTATAAGAACTCTTCTTCGAAGCATTCTTTCTAATATACCTGTTTAATCCCTCTTTAAAGGCCATGTAAGTCCCCGCTCCAAACTTGTAAGATATTTTTCTGAACTGACCGTATCTGTTACATTAAACAGAAATAAGTTGTATAGTACTTAGGAGGAAAAACAAATGAAAATAAGCAGAAGAAAACCCTCAAAGAAATCAAAACCGTTTGAAAATTTAAGTTAGGAATTTTCCAAATGTACCATATGTGGTAATAAACAAGTTATATTACAGCAAAATTGTACAACTCTGAAGGAAGTAATAAATGGGATCCAAGGCACATCAGAATTGTTTTAAATCTCCAGACCAGGACAGGATTCAGGTCCCCTGGCTGGTCCCAACAATCCTCTCTGCCGATCACACACCTGGCTGACACAAACGCTCTGTGGACACTAATTGTTGACTTCTCTAACCCATGAGTCAACTGGATATCAATATGACAGAACAGGGAGCATCTGCAAATTAGTTTACTACCAAGCGCGCTAGCCTGCGCGTGGTGCAACCCGCGGAGAGAAGACCTTAGGGAGGAACACTGTAGCGGCGGGAATGACACCTGGCTGGTCATACCCACTTTCAGTCTCATGAAGATGTGGCTTCTTACGAGTGTGGATTTTACACTCACCTAAACCCTTCTGCCCGGGGTTCTTAGCAAAGGTAAAGGTAAACTGATAAAAATCCTTAAACTTCGCCGTGTCCTTCAGTTCCTGCTCCAGTCTCGGCAGAAGGGCTCTCAGCTTCTCGGTGCTGTCACACCTGCAATGAGAGACAGGGCTGTGGTGGCGGAGTCATGCCTCCCCGCCTGCCAGCAGCTCCCCGGTGCCTGCGGGCTTAGCGGCATGATGCTCTTGCGTCCGCTCCGGTCTGGCCAGGCGCACTGCTTGGGGGCCCCCCGCCCTGGCTAAAAGGACTCCAACGTTCCGGAAGCGATTGTGGTGATGGCTGCACAGCTCTGGGAAGACACCAAAACCACTGACTGGTAGGCTAAGTGGATGAACTCTACAGTATAGGAACTGTAACTTAATAAAAAAGAAAAGGAAAAACCAAAAACCAAAATTGCTTGCCTTCCTCTATGAGTTGGAATACAGACACACGCACACGCCAGGGCCCTGGGGTGACAGAGGAGCAAGGCGGAAAGACCCCAGCTCTCGGCCACCTCGTGGAGCCGAGCCACTCTGCCAGCCCGCAAGCTCCTGATCTTGTGGTCACTTCCTTACGGCAGGCTAGAGTTAAAAAATCCAAGTATGATAAAACACAACTCCATTGCTTTAAAATGGGGTTTTCTGGGTGGGGGAAGGGGGTACATAGGTGAGGGGATTGAGGGCACTTATCAAGATGAGCACCGAGTCATGTACAGAATTGCTGAATCACTACATGGTTCACCTGCAACTAATGTAACAATATGTTAAATATGTTATTTAAAAAATAAATTAAAATAAATAATAAAATTGGATTTTCCTCCAAAAAGTCAACAATCTTTAAGACTATTAAAAAGCCTTGGGGCGCCTGGGTGGCTGAGTCAGTAAAGTGTCTGCCTTCAGCTCAGGTCATGGTCTCAGGGTCCTGGGATGGAGCCTCACGTCGGGCTCTCTGCTCAGCGGGGAGCCTGCTTCTCCCCCTCCCTCTGCTGCTGCCCCTCCCCTGGTCGTGCTCTCCCTCTCCCATGCTCTCTCTCTCTCAAATATATAAAATCTTTAAAAAAAATAAAAAAATATTAAAAAGACTTTTTTTTTTAAAGATTTTATTTATTTATTTGACAGAGAGAGACAGCCAACGAGAGAGGGAACACAAGCAGGAGAGGAAGAAGCAGGCTCCCATCAGAGGAGCCTGATGTGGGGCTCGATCCCAGAATGCCGGGATCACGCCCTGAGCCGAAGGCAGACGCTTAACGACTGAGTCACCCAGGCGCCCCTATTAAAAAGACTTTAAAGCAGAAATCTAGAATAGCAAATCATAAAATTTGTCTTTTTTATTTCGACTACCCAACAAGGAAGAGAATAATAGGCACGCTTCATGGATGTGTGCCTGCAGTCAGCAGGGCTTCGGAGAGAGCAGAACACCCTGCATCAGCAGCCCCAAGCCCAGGAGGTCCAGGCCTACAGCTCCAGGGACCCACCACAAGGGGGGTCGGGGACAGCACCTTCCCCACCACTGGACTTCCCACTCCTGTGTGCCTGTATCACCCCTCAACGAGCACTCCTGGACAGTCAGTCACCCCGACTCTGAACTTTCTTCGTGGGAACTCATGGTGTTATTTCTGTGTTAAGTCTGTGCCGTTCACTATGACGGCTCAGTGGAGTCATTTTCAGTGCCAAGTAGCATTCCCTTGTATTCATACTTTATAACTTATATATCCCACTTATGATCACTATTCTGGCTGTATTTAGTTTTCTAGTAACAAAGAAGGTTGTTAAAAAGGTTTCCATACATGTCTCCTGGCACACAGGTAAGTTTGCTAGGTTAGGCGCAAGCCCGAGTGGGCCAGCTGGGTCACACAGTCCATGAACCTTCAGTGTTGTGGTATCAGACACAAAGAGACTGTCCTGCTTCACACCCCCACCAGCAGGATAGTAGGGTTCCTGTTGCTCCCATTTTCACTGATACATGCAACTGTGTCTTACCTTAGCCATTTCACAGAGACGGTTTATCGTAGTTTTAACCTGTACTTCCCCAGTGATCGAGATTAAACTTCTTGTATTTTGACCAGCTATTAGGAAATTCTCTTTTGTGAAGTGCCTGTTCAAGTCTCTTGTCCGTTTTCAATTAGGTATCTTTTTCTTATTGTTTTCAGGATTTCTTTATATATGAAGGACACAAGCCTTTGTCAGCTAAGCATTTTTAAAGTACTCTCACCCAGAATGTGGACTGCCTTTTCATTTCCTTGGTGGTATTTCTTGACGATCAGTTCTTATTTTTAGTATAATATCCTATCAGTCTTCTTCACAGTGTATGTTTAATGTGTTCAAATTTTCCCTGTGGTCATAAAGATATCCTCCTACATGACTTTCCCAGAGGCTTCTTCTGGCTTTTGCCTTTAGCCTTTCACACGGACATCTACAAACCACTCAGAACTCTAAGACTTTTACATCTTATGCATCTTTTGAACCTTAGGACTGAGAGTAGCCAATAATATTCCTTCTCAAAATATCCTCTTGTGCTTGCTTCAGCAGCACACACACCAAAATATCCTTTCCAGGTTTGGTTGTCCAGGTTGTGTTGGCCTTGAAACAAACTAGAAAGCGTTTCTTCCTGTATGGTTTTCTAAGCGGTTGTGTAAAGTTGTGTAAAGTATTCTCCTCGTTAAATGTTTTGTAGGAGGTGCTGGTGCACCAATCCTGGCCACCTGTTTTCTTTTTGAAAAGATTTTAAATTTGGATTCAAATTTGAGAGTTACAGAACTATTTATGTGTCCATTTCAGTGAATCGTATTTTTAAGAGAATTGCTCTCCTGCGTCGAGGTTTTCACATTTACGAGCACAGAGTTGTTGGCACACGTTCTTATTTTTTAACAGCTACAGGAACTACAGTGATGTCTCCCTGTTCATTCCATGTTGGTTATTTGTTACTTATTACTTCTATAAATCTTTTCAAACAAGCTTCTGGCTTTATGGATTTTTCCTATTGACTTCATTTCTATTTCCTTAAATAACTGCCTGTTTAAAAAAATTAATTCCTTCCCGCTACACTCTTTAATTTCCTGCTCTTTTTCTACTTCCTGAGATGGATTCCTTGCTCACTGATTTTTAACTCTTCCTTCTAAAATATGCATTTAAGAAGTTGAATCCTGCAAGTTTTCATGTGTAGTGTTTTCGTCATCATTCAAAATATTTTATAATTTCCACTGTAACTTCTTCTTACTCCCAAGGTTTATTCGGGAGTATACAATATGCACACATATTTCAACCTATCAAGTTATCTTTTTGTTATGTTTCTCCCTTAATTGTATTCTGGTCAGAAAGTATACTCTGTATCATTTCAATCCTTTGAAATTTGTTGCATATCTTATGGCCCAGTTTATGGTTGATATTTATAAATGGTCTATTCTTCTCCTGAAAAGAATACGTATGCTTCATCATCATGCTCTAAGTGCATCCATTAGGCCATTTGTTGTGTTGTCCAAATCTATTTCCTGACTGATTTTTCACCTACTCATTCTATCAGTTGGTAAGATGTGTGTGAGAATTCCCCACTTTGATTGTAGATGTGTATCTTTCTCTTTGTAGTGTTTATTTTTCCTTTAAATAATCCACTGCCTTCCATGTGAAATAAGCCTCCCTCATTATGAAATGTCCTTCACTATCTCTAGAATTACTTTTTACCTTAAAGCTTATTTTAATACTGACATAGCCACACCAAATTTTTTTGGTTCAATGTTTGCAAATTATATCAACTTTGATCCTTCAAATAGTTTTGTGCCCTTATGTTTTAATTGTATCTTAAATTACATTCTGTATACTTCATATAAGGAGGCATAAATTTATCTAACACATTTTGGAAAGAGTCACACTCAAAATCTTTAAAATACGTCTTTTAACTTATAGCACTTAGGATAGCAGACAGGAATTTTTAAAGTTTACCTGTACAACATAATTCTAGATAATGCCTAAGAAATGCCAGTGTTTCCACAAGAAACACTCATGTCCAAAGTCTCCCATTTGGGGGAGGTTTTAGCAGATGGGATAAAGTGTAGTACAATGACAAGAGAATGCTTCTTTAATAGGGGTTTTCCATTCTAAAATCCCCATACCTCGCCTCGGCTTTCTTGCGCGCACAGACGTGAAGCAACATGCCGTGACACCACTGTAACAGTGATGTCTTTGGTTTGGTTTTATACAACCTCCAGCAATAGGGCACGTCTTGTAGAGTTATCATCTAAACAGACAAGGCTGATAAATATAATAGATTCATCAGTTTAGTGGAAAAAACAAATGTTCTATTTTTTCCCCTGGGATGCTGTGAGTCCATGCCTTAAGAACATGTTTACCTTAGACTTTCAAGCTCCTTCAGCAGCTAAAAATAAGCTAGTTTAAGTTGTCAATACTGAAATATCACAATATCAGCAAATAAAGCAAGTTGGCATTTATATCACTCTATGAAATAGCTTAGTAAGCTTAATGATTACAAGACATTGAAGTTACATGCTTTCCTTTACTTCTCTGACTTATCTGACAAGTGAGAAACATCTTAAGTTATTTATGAAGCTTTTATTCCACCCCTGTAGGTAGAACACAGAAGTATTACAAGCAAAAAAACAAAATGACATTATATTGATGTTTAACACAGCAACACAAATAATACATTTAGGGTACAGTATCATGAAATAAATTGAATGGCTGAAAACAAACAAAGACACCCTGATATTTACTGTGAATTCAAAACCGGAAGGATAAAAATCAAAAAGAAAAAATTAATTACAAAAGGGATTAATCTGAATAAAAGTACTAAATAAAACTTTAACTGGAATTTAAAAGGAAACCAAAGGCTTAATAGAGCAAAGGCACAAAAATTTATAAGATACACACAGAAATAAATTAATTTGAAATTAATGTTTATAGGTTGTTGAAAAATAATTAATGTTGAAAGCATCTTCCTTTTTGAAAAAATTTAAACTGAGACCAGTTCACTTACCCAAGCTCTGTCATGCCATCTACAAATTCCTTTTTGCTAAATTCACATTGCGTCGCTGCCCTGAATTTCCATGCTATAACCAAAACGCTGACACTGGCAGGATCTAGGCTTAAGTCATCACAAAACTGTTGAATCCCATCAATTCCAATTTTATTTTCATCTTGTGGGTCTACAGGTAAAATCAAGAGAGAAAGAAATTTGGTATTTTGAGAAGTACCACTAAAATGGGTGGTTAGAATCGTAGCAACCATGTTTCAGATACATCAGTCAACAGACCACAAATTTCTGCTGTATGTGAAACAGCAACAAATAATACTTTATCCAGCAAAAAAGCTGTATTTTAAAAATCTAGGTTAGTAGAGTTTAGGGGAAGAAAAAAAGAATACTGCGACTTCTTTGAGAAGGCTTCATCATTAAGAAAAAATTTAATTTCCATAAAGTAAAATAAAAATTCAAGCTTACACAATTCTAGTTTGCTCAAAGGCAAACTGCTACAAAAAAATACTGCATTGTGAGGTGCCTGGCTGGCCCGGTTGGGGGAACACGTGCCTCTTGATCTCAGGGTCGTGAGTTTGAGCCCTAGGTTAGGTGTGGACATTACTTAAAAAATTTTAAAAATCCGCAATTAAAAAAATATTGCATTTGTAAAGTGTTTACAATAAGTTTTTATGACAACCCTGCCAAAACAATAGAGAAACCGATGTTTTTCTTTTTAAAGTGATTTCATTTGCTATAATTTTAATGCTACTATACAACATTTAGGTTGCAAAATCATTTAGTTCATGCATCCACATTTAATGTCTTAGAAATTCAGGCCTCCCTTACTCCCCATTTCTGGTTTAGAAATGAAATTAAGGAACTCAGCATTTCTGTATCAGAAAATCAAATAGCAAAATCTATTAGAAAAATCTCAGCAAGACCTCACCAAACTAGGTCTAGTAATTTCCAGCAGAATGCGCCTATGCTGATATATCATCATGACGTATGTGTTAATTCTGCTGGTTTAGAAGGTGCGAATAGGAGATCCGTAGCCGCTTTGCTCAGATGAAGATTAAGTGTGATACACTTTCCTTCCATCACACAAAATTTAACTTTGGTCACTTAAGTACTATATGATACCTTTTTATAGACATGTCGTTACCAAAAGAAAAGAAAAGAAAAAGTATCCCGTCAATGAAACAAATGGAAGCACAGCTTCCTCCCCACCCTTTGTCCAGTATGTGTGGGTGGGCACCCCGGGGCTTCTGCCTCTCGCCCACCTTCCCAAAGCTACAGACCTTCAGGAGAAGAGCATGACTGCCCTCGGTGCCTTCACCTCATACATTTCACATGCAACAATACCCACTATTTTAAAGTAATTGTACTCATTCATTTGCATACATTAACATAATAACCGTTATATTTATCAATAGTCTTTGAACAATATATTTCTTTCTAGACCCCTAGATGATTGCACAATGTGCCTACTTTAAACGACAAGAATTGCATGAATAAAATTAAATGATGAAAAGATGTTGTTTAAACTAAAGAAATAACTCTCACTAAGTATTTTTTTTTTTAAAGATTTTATTTATTTGACAGAGACAGCCAGCGAGAGAGAGGGAACACAAGCAGGGGGAGTGGGAGAGGAAGAAGCAGGCTCACAGCAGAAGAGCCTGATGTGGGGCTCGATCCCAGAACACTGGGATCACGCCCTGAGCCGAAGGCAAAGGCTTAACCGCTGTGCCACCCAGGCGCCCCTCTCACTAAGTTTTTTTTTTTTTTTTTTAAGATTTTATTTATTTATTTGACAGAGATAGAGACAGCCAGCGAGAGAGGGAACACAAGCAGGGGGAGTGGGAGAGGAAGAAGCAGGCTTATAGCGGAGAAGCCTGATGTGAGGCTCGATCCCAGAACGCCAGGATCACGCCCTGAGCCAAAGGCAGACACTTAACGACTGCGCCACCCAGGCGCCCCTCTCACTAAGTATTTTTAAAGGCGCTAGGCATATTTGAATCACTTCAGAAATCTGCATAGCACGTGACTCACAAAATTAGCTCCACAATTAACTTAGCCAAAAAAATTTAAAGCACATTAAAGCTTATTAAAAACAATGATTTTTCATTTTGAAAACCAATGTTCATTTTTCAAATACAATCTGGTCTTTCTACCACTTAGTATGTTTCTGTGCCAAAGTTTAAAACAAAACAAAAAAAAGAATGTAATTTTCAGATCTAAATAGATTAAAATATATACTTGGTATTTTCAAAAGTAAAAAATGAAAATAATACATAAACAAGAATTTAAAGCCAAGGAATTATTCTGTTTGGGTTAATGCTTGTTTAAATAATGTTTTCATTTTTGTCTTTAAATTTTGGAAAAGAAGGCTAACCTTAGAAACTACTAGAAAGAAAATAAACTCTTGAATAGTTGTTGCCTCTCCAATTACAGCGGGGATTGGACATGTGATATGAAATCTGACAGCCTGCTGAGTGATTCCGATTGGTACAGACTTATCAGAGAGACTTCTTCCTGCAGCAGGACCATATTTTGATAGCGAAAGCTCCATTCCAAGTGCTGATTTCAATAAAACAACAATGGTCCCCAATTTACAACACAAACGTTTCTTTGCTAAGAGCTCCCCCCGCCCCCAGCTCCCTCAAGAGCCTGTCAGTTCCAGGCCCATCACGTGGCTACACTGTGTTAGCAGAAGGACGACTTCCACCCTCAGGTCAGACTTACTGCTTCAACTGCCCTCTCGCCACGAGCACTCCAGCTCACACACAAAAGTGCGGGGGAAATCGGCGTGTGGCCGGAGCAGCACACCCCACAGCAAGGAGACGATGCCACAGCTGGCCGTGCCCGCCGCAGACCCCGCCCCGGGCAGGCTCACCACGGCTGCGTCTGTGGACCCCTCTCCGGTCATCCCAGCCCAGCCGCTCTCGGTCAGGGTCCCTCCAAACGGACTGCACGCTGCAGCGGATACCAGGAAGAGGAGGAATAGCCTTCCGGAGGTCTTGTAAACACGGCATAAGAAACTCAGGAGCTGGAATACGCCTTCTGCTCCCGGAGATGGAAGCGAGCTGCCCGCGTCTCCCCGCGGCCGCGGCCTCCCCTTACCTCTGTACCTGTTGAACAGCTGCTCCAGCTTCGTCTTGTCCACTGTGCTTCTCATGGGTTCCTTGAGGAAGGAGTCTGGGCTCGGTGAGAAGTCGTCTGCGGCCACGTCTAGTTTCCACTCATCCTGCGTTACGCAGCAGACGGCACTTCTTTGGCCACGGTGAGGAAATGCCATAAACTGGGGACCGTGTTCTTCCAAGATGACCTACGTGTTCGCGTTGGACACAGAAGCAGCAGGAAAGCCAACACCACTGGCTCAGAGCGTTGTTTCAGCATCCCATGACTACTGCCGGTATTCTAACTGAACTTCGCTGTGTCTCACTGGGTCAACTTCACTGCAGAACCCCGGGACAACACGCCTTGTTCTTCATTAGTCAAGAAGACTGCACGGTCTTCTGAAAACTGAAATGACAGCAATCTAATAACAAGTATGCAAAGTGTAGTCTTCAAACAATTATGAGAATTCGTATTTTACACAAAATACATTTTGATCTCCACCCACTTCAATTTGCACAAAACACAACATTATTTTTTTCCTAAGGTCCCTCTTTTACACACGTAGCCTTGTGATGCAGTGAGGCTGGGTACCTGACCCAAGGCGTGACCTTATCACCATCTGCAGGACCGCCTTCAGCTTCAATTAATTTCAGGCTCTACTGAACAGGAGAAGAGCTTCACACAGTTTGTAAACATCCATGTTTTAAGTTTTTCCCTGTTTAAAATCAACAGAGCCACACTGATGAACACACATACAGGTAACTAAGAATAGTGTTAAGCACCACTTACAAAAGTTCCAAAGTAGCCACAAAAAGCCCGTTATGACTAAACGTAATAACATGAATAACAGAAATTTCTGTGCACATGAGACAGAAATAAAATGGAAAACTAGGGCAGAGGCTGAGGGAGGTAGTAAATAACAGAGCTGCCAAGTAACTGTACTATATATAGTGGGTAAGGAGACAAAACAGCGTCCCCGTGCTTCCAGATATGGGATGGTTAGGCTTGGACTTATCTAAGGTAACCTGATGAAAAGGACATCAGCAATGAGAGTGACTCACTCCCCTCTGTAAATCAACAGACTCTAACCTACCAGATGCCAATGCTCTGAAACACTTCACAAAATAATATGAGGAAAAGCTTCACTTGAAAGGATTTATAGTCAATCTTGTTCAAAAAAGGATGTGACAGTTTATAAAACCACATAGAGCACACGGTAGCTTACAGAAATATGTAAATGCAATACACATGCCAATGGAGAGACTGAGGAGGGAAAAAGCAGGAAAGTCAGGGGTGAGACTCAGACTCAGACACACATACCACATCCAAGAGCTGAACACAGGCTAAAAATTAGGCTCTGAGCTTCCTAGTTGCCAAATCAAAGATGAAAACAGGATTGGTCAGGAAAATCTGTTTTCATAAGATTTAAAAACCTTCCAGTGGCCCAGAGGTGGCCCAGCTCTTCCCGGCACTGAAACCCAAAGGGGTGGCCCCTGTGGTCACTCATGAAAGGGTGACTGCCTCGTGCCCTTCCTGCCCTTCCTGCCCTTCCTGCCCTTCACAGTAGACCAGCCCGTCCCCCAATGCCGACCGTGAACAGCAGAGCAAGCCCCCAAAGCTGCTTCTTACAGCATCCCTTACTGCATGCTGATGCCAAAACATCTGGGTACAATCCAGCCGGAGAATAACGTGATGCAGTTCAAACTCACCGCTCCCCAGGTACGGTCTGGGCATCCCAGGGTCCTGAGACCTCTCAGGGGTTCCACCTGACAAAACTACCTTCTCGTCAATCCCAAGCCATTATCTGCCTTTCTCAGGCTCACTGGAATGCAGTGGAGGCCACGTGACTTGTGCTTCTTGCAAGAATGTAAATATGCAATCAGCTGATTATTGTTATTTTTAAATATACAAATGTTTTTAAACTTTTCATTGTAACTTCTGAAACAGTAAATCCCGATGGCTACAACTCACATAAGCAAAAGCTCTTTGGGGCTCCAGCAATTTTTTAAAGTGCCTGGAGGGCCCGGTCCTAGCAAGTCTCAGAACTGATGATGAAGCATAACACAGGGCACTGCCCTTTCAGCTACTTAACAATGTCCGTTAATCACGTGGGGTCTCGGGTCCCTTCCGGAAACTGGTGAAAATCACAGATCCTCTCTAGAGCAAAACATGCTTTTGCATAAAATTTGGGGGTTTTCACAGAATACTGAAGCCTATCTCTTGGTTCCTCAGCGGTGAAGGGAAGGTGAAACAGGTTATAAGGCCCAGTAAGGTAGATAAGGGGCCACGGGTCTCTGTTGCAGCTAGTGGGTTCTGCAGTGTGTAAATGATGGATGTGCTGTGCACCAATACGACGTTATTTACACACATGGGCCATGAGCCCGTGAGCTGTAGTTTCCAACCGTAACGTAGACTCTAGGGGAATATACAGAATATGTACTCTGCACGCGATTTCCTGAAACCGAGCCACTGAAAAGACATAGACAAAGAGCTTGAGGTGGTATTTTCTGGTAAGACTGAATTTAGCCAAATTAGGACAGGTCCTATACGCTCTGACAGTAAGCTGACAAAAGGGAAAGCAGCATCTTTTATGAAGGTGATGGCTCCCCAAGGGAGGGTGGGTAAAGCCAAGGACTCCCTCAGAAACTGAAGTGGAGAGAGATGTTTGACACCCACCCAGCGCACCACTAGCCGCGCTCATTACATCTGTATTATGCAAATAGCCATCAGTGCCAGATTTTAAAATTCTGTCATGGTTGTAAAATAAAATTTGGTGCACATACACACTGAAATTCAGCCATAAAAAGGAACAAAGTACTGAAAAATGCTACGATGTGGATGAAGCTTGAAAACATTATACCAAGTGAAAGAAGTCAGACACGAAAATTCCATTTATATGAAATATCCAGATAAGCAAATCCATAGGCAGAAAACAGCCCAGAGGCCGCCTGGGGCCTGGGGGGTAAAGGGGAATGGGGAGTGACTTCTCAATGGGCATGGGGTTTTCCTTGAGGGTCATGAAACGGTTTGGAACTCACCAGAGGTGGTGGTAGTACAACACTGTGGATGTCCTCAACACCACTGAACTATGCACTTTAAAATACCCAATTTTATGTTATGTGGATTCTACTTCAAAAAAAATGCAACATAGCACTCTCAGACCTCCAAGAGTAATCAACAGAGTAGTATACTGTCAGGTAACTGAACTATCACACAGCTGATGGATCTGTGCCAAGTAAATGTTGGCAGGCACCTGGAAGATCTGATGTCTGGTCTTGAGTACTTTTCCCGATAATCACCTCCTGAAGCTTCTCCTGATACACGACGAAATAGTTATATCAACAGTGTAAAGAAAAATACTCTCTGAAAACTCTAGAAAAAGAGGTACAGGACTGTATGGACCAAGCCAGGCAAAGTGGCTTGAACTGTTACTGTGTAAGTTACCAAGTGGGTGGACGTGCAGAGAGCGACCAGGCCGTCCCTCCTCCATCTACTCCAAGTGCCTCGCGGGTCACAAGGCGCCGGCTCCTCGTGAGGAGCAGCAGCCATGGGTCTAAGCTTAGCCTGTAACAAGTCTGCGGCCAGAATGAACAGGACAGGGATTCTCCATAAACATGCAACAGGGCGACATCACGCCTCACAGGCTTCTCCAGAAAGCGGCCGTGACTGAAGCAATGATCGCTGGCTAAGTATAGAGACGACGTGTGCTTCATGTCCAAAAGTGACTAAGAGACTCAAGTTGCAATCTGTAGAAAAGGGAACTGGCATAAAGCTTTCTAGAAAAAAAATGTCTCATAAACTAAAAAATTACAGGGATAGAAGCAAGGTCTGGATCCATTTAGATGGGCTAAATCCATATAAAATTAACGAAGGCCCATATTTGGCAGGACCAGGGCCTACCCTTCAAGCTCATGGCCCTCACTAAGGCTTACTGCATCAAGGAAATTAACATAAAAGCAGCTTTTTTTGGGGGGGGATGTTCAATTGTTTTACTTTGTTAAAATATACAAAATTCTTGAAATAAAAATATGGACAATACAGTAGAAAATCAAATAAAATCTCTAAACTATAGGAAAAGTCTAAAACATTTCAACTGTGACTTTGAAAAAAATCACCTATATAATCTGGGCACCATGATTGCCCAGATACAAAATGGAAAAAAAAAAAAAAGTTACTCTTTCTTTTTTAAAGATTTTTATTTATTTGACAGAGAGAGAGAACAAGAGCACAAGCAGGGGGAGCGGCAGGCAGAGGCAGAGGGTGAAGCAGGCTCCTCACCGAGCGGGGAGCCCAATGTGGGACTCAGTCCCAGGACCCTGAGATCATGACCTGAGCTGAAGGCAACCGCTTCACTGACTGAGACCCCCAAGCGCCCCCCGAAAAATAGTTATTGCTGCAATGCCCTTCCACCGACACTTAATATGACAACATCTTTGGTTAGGGCAGCCAGGGCAACCATACTGATCAAATTAACGACATAAGCTTGGTCACCCCGCTTTGCTGTTTTGGTATACAGCAGGCTGGGTGGAGTTAAATCCAAGTGTCCCCTTACACACTCTTGGGTCTTCAGCCTCTGCAGTGATGGCTCCGTGCTCTTCCACAAGTGACGCCCCTGCCCACGGAGCCCCTTCCCTGGAAGCCCGCCCTGCTGCGGGGGGCTCATCCTGCCTAGGCATGTGCCCAGAGCCTTCCGGCTGCCTGAGGACCGTGCTCCCTCTGGACTTCTAAGCCGACTCTCCCTGGCCTTGTTTCTCAAACCAGCCTCCTCTGTCTCCTTCTCCGCTCCTCGCCCCCTGAAGTTCCCCCCTCAGGCCTCTACTCTTTCCCCTACACATTCCTCCTGGACCGTCTTCCTCCTCTTGGAAACCCTCCCACCAGCCCCCCGCGACGTGAGGACAAACACGAACCTTTTCTTCCTGTGCCCTAGAAGACTCTGCACACCTGTTCCTCACCTGTTCCCTCACCTGTTCCTACGGACACTTTCTCTGCCTCTCTGCGCTCCAGCCCGGCGGATTTTCTGGGTCCTGGGACCTGTCGTCTCCGCCGCCTATTTCGTTCCTTCTGCGTGGAGTGCGGCACCCATTGGCCGCCCCTCCCACATCTCTCATCCGGGAGAATTCAGCCCACACCGCATGACACTCCGTGTTCCTCTGGTGGCGCCTCGCTGCCTCAGCCCCGGGCACCATCCCGCAGCCCACGGCAGACTCCTAGAACCTGTGCCTTTCGGAGCCCTTACTCCAACTGGAACACAACAGTTGTGCGTCAGTGCCTGTCTCCCCTGCGAGGACAGCGGCTCCGTGATGGCAAAGCCACAACTGTCCTGCGCGCCGACAAACCCCCGCACCTTGGCCACTACCCTCCTTGCGCCGAGAAACCTCTGAATTTATTGAATAAGCGGTGAAACCCTTCGACTACCACGGTCTCCACTACACTTCAAACAGGCGTCTATTTCCAGAACCTCTTCTGAGCTGCACCTGTCTCTCTTCCTTCCTCATGACTATTGTCTTCCCACACAAACCTGCTCTTCCCTCCATACTTCCTATTTTGGTCACTAATGTCACCAGCTGCTCAGGTGCCCAAGCCAGGAGCTGGCAAGCCGGCTCCTCACAGTTCGGCGAAGGTCCTCCCCGTCCCCTCCGCCCTCTTATTCCTACGGAGAGTCTCGGGTTCGAGTACTCCCGCCTCCTGCCTAGACTATCACAACAGCTTCTAACTGGTCTTCGCTCGGGTCCAACTCCTGTCCTCCTGACAAAATACAAGCAGGAGCACATCACACGCCGCCTTCCTGAAAACCTCCCGTGCAGCCATCGTCTCCTGGACAAACCACCTCCCGAGCACGGACTCCAAGGCCCTGCTTGCGCCCCGCTACCCTCCCTGCCTCCCAAGTCCACCTGCCGGCCGCTCTGCATCAGCGGTAATGCTCCAAGGCGCCACCTTCCCCGCTCATCCCTGGCGAGGGGCTTCCCTCCTCGTCCCCCCGGCTGCCCGCGTTTCGCTCAAGCCCTATTCAGAGTCGCCTCCACCGCGTCAGGCTCCCACCTGCGCGCCTCCCACCTGCGCGCCTCCCCTCCGCAGGCTCCCACCTGCGCGCCTCCCCTCAGAGCCCCTCGGGCCCGAGGCCGGCAGGCGACCCCGCCGCTCCCGTGACCTTCGCGCCCCGCGCTCCCCGGGCTCCGCAGTCTCTGCCCCAGACGCGCCCTGAGCCGCGATCCCGGCGCTCCCCGGCTCCCAGCCCCCGCCCCGACCCCGGCGCTCCCTCGGCCCCCGGAGGACGCGACACCGCGGGCCACCTACCATTCTCCTCGACGCATCCCAGTTTCTCGCCGGCTCCGGCCGTCTGCGCAGGCGCCCCGGCCCGGCCGCGCTGTCCTCGTCCTCGTCCTCGGCGTCGGCGCCCGGGACACCCGCCCGAGAAGGGGCACAGTGAACAGCGACAGGTCCGCCCGCGGAACTCCAACTCCCGGCGGGCACCGGGCCGCCCGGGGGCGGGCGGCACTCAGGCCCCGCCCCCAGCCCCCAGCGTGCACCGCGTCGCCCGAGGGCGGACGGCACCCAGGCCCCGCCCCAAGCTCCCAGCATGCACAGCGTCGTCCGGGGGCTCGCGGGACCCCACCTTCCGCGCTCCCTCCGGGCTCCGACGTGCAGAGCGCCGCCCGAGGACAATGAGACTCGCGGGCGTCGCTCCCTCCTCGGACCCGACGTGCACTGCGCCGCCCGGTGGCCGACGGGACCCAAGCCCGCCTTCTCCTACAAATCCCGACGTACACTGCGCCGCCTGGGGGCCGATGGGACGCAGTCCCGCCCTCCAAGGGGGGACGCCCCTCCCTCTAGGTCGCGTCCTCTGCGACGGCGTACCGGAGAGAGCGACGGATCGCCAGGACCCTCCCCGCGCCCGACCGCGTCCTGGTCCCCGCCCCGGGGGCGGACCTGCCGCCTGGAAAGGGATGCGGTTAAGGCGTGACCCTGTTCGCTCCTTGGCTCCCGGCGCCGGAGAGCCGGTCCCAGGACGCACGTCTGCCGGGCCGCGTCCAGGTGAGCGCTGCTCGCAGTTCGGGCGCGGGGCCTCGAGGCTCCCTCCTGGGGGTTCTCCCCTTCCCGGGTGTCCCTCCCCCGCTCCTTCGCCCCCAGTCTGCGTGCTCGGGCTCTCCCCTCCTCGGGGCGCCCTTTTTCCTTCCCTTCCCTTCCGAGTCCCGTTCTCCACGTCTGCTCCTGCGTGGTCTCCTCCCTGGCCGTGGACACCCCAGGATTGTCGTCCTGGGGGGCTGTGATCGGGGCGGTCTCCTGCAACGCCATGATTTAGGTTTATTGGTAAAACTGTGGAAGCTGCCAAAGTCAACGGGGAAGCACCTATGGTCAGTTCCTAGGTTCTCCAAGCAGAGGCTTCATTCTTGCCTCAGCTTTAAGATTTCTACTCGTGCAGCTACTCGCGTAAATCGGAGTCACACGGAAGACCGAACAGGTTCTGCCTGCTTGGCCCTGGAGGCCCTCTCATTCGGCCCCGCAGGTCCAGCAAGTCCGGGGAAAGGGCGGGGAGACCCCCTGCTGGCTGGATTTCGGAGGCCGGCTCGCGGTCCCGGCAGCAGAAGCTGGGAGGGGCCCGCGCGCATCAGCTGACTCCTCCAAGCCGCGGACTCTTCGCGACCATTCCTCCTTGACCCTGTGCCTGCTTTCCAGGCTCTAGGGGAAGGACAGGTGCCTTCTTATAGGCTCTGCCCTCAGTCCTGTTCGGATCTTACCTCATAGCACCCGAGTAGACGGAAACGGAAAGGAACATAGTTAGCTCTGATGCTCACTTTTTGTGAGATGATACAGTTGTCTAGGGGCAAGGTAGCTCAGCCTTCTCATATTTAAACATTTTTCTGATCATCTTCGGATCAGAGTGTCTTACTGGTTCTAGGTCTTTTCTTATATATCAGTTTTTTAAAAAGTATAGTAATGATTGGATTACTTAATGGAATACGTGGTTTTTGTGGTTTAGTTATAACATTAAGTACTTTGAAGCTTCTTATGTCCATAAGAATTTTCCTTCATTCTCTTTCCTTCCCTATTAACTCATTCTCTACTTATTTTACAAATTAGATATGAATCTGGAAGTTTTTTTTGTAAGATTACAAGTGCTTTATCTTTAAGAATTATACTTTTGTCATTAGATGTGTTCATATTTAAAATTCTCCACGAGTTAGATTGAGGCAGGTTATTTCTTTTGGGGAGTTTGCTTTCTAAGACATGTGTGCTGTTTTTGTTTCCTGTTCATTTACTGTGTTATGCTGAATCTGAAAGCGTTGCTGGTATCACAAAGAAATTCTGATGTTAAACCATTTCCTACAAACGATCTTTATGTTTTCCTTTTTTCAGAAGAAGCTAAGTGACTGGTATTGGACTTGTTAACTTTATTCCTGCCATGCCCACACTGCTTGCTCTGGGATCTCCTACACACGGCGCCAGGCACCGCATTTGGTACCAGGTCAGTAGCCCCACACTTAGGGCCTCGGTTCAGCCGAGTAGATGCGGCTGGGGTTCTTCCGAAGAGTTGTGTTAGAGCCTGGCTGGGTTGGCCTCTGCCCAACAGACACTGGTGACTGTATTAGTGTGGTGAATGAACTAGATTCTTTCAGCACTGTGATCAGGAAAATTGGAGAAAGTGGGTTTGGAAGGTCCAGAGGAAGAGAGATGATGGAGGATCCTGTGGCGACACGTAAGCAGAAAGGTGGGAGACAGAGCCTTGAGGTTTTCCAATTTTAGCCTATTAGAGAAAATTAAATAAAATAGAGGAGCTACTGCTCCCTCTGTTTCCCCTCTCCCTCTGCCTCCCCAGCCCCATTCCTTGAGGGGACTTCAGCAACCCCAGGACTCTAGGGCTCTGTCTCATACGAGGTGTCTAAGGAAAAAGACCCTTTATATACCCTGCAGTCCTGATAGAGCTCAGAAGTTAGAGGCATGTGGGAGAAATCTTTAACTTGGGTGACTTTGCTCTGAAAAAGACTTCTTTTTTTTTTTTTTAAGATTTTATTTATTTATTCGATAGAGATAGAGACAGCCAGCAAGAGAGGGAACACAAGCAGGGGGAGTGGGAGAGGAAGAAGCAGGCTCATAGCTGAGGAGCCTGATGGGGCTCAATCCCATAACGCTGGGATCACGCCCTGAGCCGAAGGCAGACGCTTAACTGCTGTGCCACCCAGGCGCCCCTGAAAAAGACTGGTTTTAGACTGCATTATTGTGCTTTGCTTTTGAGCTTTCTGGCCAATAAGTGACGTGACATTTGTGAATTACTAAAGATTTTCAAGGGAATAAGAGTAATGTGATTTTCATATGACAGTGAATTAAAGGTATTGGAAATTTTTTTTTTTTTTTTAGATTCATTAATTTGAGTGAGAGAGTGTGTGTGGTGGGGGGGGAGGGACAGAAAGAGAGGGAGAGAATCTCAAGCAGACTCCCCACTGAGTGTGGAGCTTGACACCGGGCACAACCCCACCATCCATGAGATTATGACCTGAGCTGAAACCAAGAGTTGGAAGCTTTTGGTTTTGGCTGAATTGAAACTATGAATGTTTTTTGGTTTTTTGAGTGGGCTAAATGGTGAACCCATTTGCCTTTTTATCCTAAATAACTTAAGATGTTTATTAAATATTTTTGTTCTTGATCAAGTAATCTCATCGATTTTAAGGTAAGTTTTGGGGATCGTGTTCTGCATTTATCAAGCAAAAAAAAACCCATCAGAAATTTGGCAAAGCTGTGGAGACATATTTTAATTAATGTTGAAATACGTGTAAATAGAAACCTTTGGGGGTGGGTTGTGTTCAAAGGACTGATTTTGCTATTGCTCTAGATAAAAAATAGCCTTGTGTTTTACTGTAGCAGAGACATCTTGAAAACCTTTGCTTCTGGTTTAGGGCGTTTCCTAGTTTAAAATATAGAAAATGTCATGGGCATGTTTTCTTGTTCTGCAATGTAAATGGTGATCATTACACATAATAAGGGTTTAGTGGGAAACCGTAAGCCTTTATATTGAAATTTTTAAACTTTATTTTAAGATAATTATAAACTTCTATACAGTTATAAGAACTAATACAGAGAAATCCCATAGATCCTTCACCCAGATTTCCCCGATGATAGCTCCTGACAAAACATATGGTATAAACAGAAGAGTGTATTGATCCGCTCCACCCACTGCTCAGGCGGCCTGTTCCACATGCGCTCGTGTGTGTGCTCACATCTGTGTGACTCTGTCATGTGTGGATTCCTGGGGCCACCAACGCTGCCAAGACGCAGAGCGTTTCCATCCACAGGGTCCCTCTTCCCCTTCCCTGACCCCTGACAGCCCCTATCTGCTCTCCCCTCCACAGTTTGTCACTCCACGATGCTGTGTAAAAGGAGTGGTAGGGCCTCTGTGATAGGCTGTCCTCACGCATACTTGAGATCCACTAAGATTGGATCAGTGAATCAAGAAATTCGGGGGCCGCCGGGGTGGCATAGTCGGTGAAGCGTCCACCTTCGGCTCAGGTCCTGATCCCAGGTCGTGGTATTAAGCCCAGCTTTGGCCTCTGTGCTCAGCAGGGAGCCTGCTTCTCCCTCTGCCTCTTCCCCGTGCTCAGGCACACATGTACGCTCCGTTTCTCCCTCTCAAAGAAATAAATACAATCTTAAAAAAAAAAAAGATATAGAAATTCTAGGAATTCATTATAAAAACACAGTAAATCCAAAGTCCTTTTTTTTTTTTTTTTTTTAAATAATTGAAGGTAATAGTAACAAAACACTGGAGCTAAAATGTTTGTTACTTAAGAAAAAGCACGCTACGATTTAGTAGTCCATGGGGTTTGGTAGCCAAGTTTGAAGGTAAGATGAAATTGAATTTATGAAGAAGGAGTGATTCATGTTTTCAGAGTCTGTAAAATTACAGTTTCATGTTCATGATATAAGATTGTTTTGGTTGGAGATACAACCACAACTAAAATTCTCAATGATTTCTCATAAAAATTAATGGTCTCTCATGTGTTGTAGGGTAGAGTTATAACTAATTAATTTCAGGATTGTTTGGGGAAGGAACCAGAGATTAATAGAGGCATGTTGTTCATAGTCTGTGTGGGGGGTTATTTGTCTGAAGTCTGAAATCCATAAAAGAGTCACTTTTTGAGATCTTTTAGGGAAAATGGGAAACATTGACAAAGCTTCAGAAATTTCTGTCTTGGTTCTGAAAAATATTAAAAAAGCATGCACTTCTGAAGTAGTGATTGAATTCTTTCTGTCCCCTCAAACAATAGAAGCTTAACAATAAAATGAGTCATTAAAATGGCAGATTAACTCCGTTGCTAGGCATTACTGTGATTAGGTAATCATTTATTTATTTTTAAGGTGGTAACATTTACTTAAAGTTCTATTCAAACTGTAACATAAAGTTGGGTGATTTAGACAGCATGTTCTCATGTATCCTACTTTTTTGGGGGAAAAAGGGAGCTATTGTAGGTACGTGAATTCTCTATGTGACATCAGGAGCCAAAGGTTTAAAAAATGTATTGAAATTGAGGAGTTTCCTGACTTTTTAACCAGAATATTGAGCCAGAATATAATATTTTCCTGGTGACTTTTGATTGGCAGGTGTCCCTCCTGTCTTCCAGCAGTGGTATTGTTGGTTCAACCCTCACCAGACCCCCGGACGGCTAGTCTTTGCAGAGTTCTTGTGCTGATTTTTCAGAAGCTCTGTTTTGTCTCCACTTTCTCTTGGCTGTCATTTCTTGGTCTGGTCAGAATTTTATCTCTAGAAACGTCAGTCTTCTTTTTGCTGCATCTGATCTGTTTTGCCTGGGAAACCAGATTAAACTTGTGGGAGTCGGGATTACTAGTGGAACTGACGTACAGATACGTGTTTGAGGAAACAGATCCCCAGGGAGGGGAAATAACTGGTACATTGATGTGATAATCCGTGGGATGCTGCTATTAATGATTCATTTATATTAATATTTTGTTTTCTTTAAACTGCAAGTTTTGTGTAAATGGCTTTGTTTTGTTTGTTTTATTTTCTTTTTTGATATAGCTACCTGTGCTCAGTGACCTAGTTGCCAGGTTTAGTGGTTATCTTTTAGGATGCAGCTTGCTTGGCCTGTCTTGTGTTTGTTACTTCTTCCTTCTTTGTTCTCCGTTTTCCTGCCTCTGAGGTGATTCCTTCTTGGTGGTCTTGCTGACCCAGCTTGTACCTGCTCCCTGATCACTGTCTCCTCTGGAGGACACGGCCCTGCCTCCTGGTGTAAGCAGGACAGCACAGCGCAGGACCCACTGCTGCCTACACCACAGCCTTCCGTGAAACCTCCAGCCCGCCGTGGTCAGGGTCCTGTCTGTGCTTCACCTGCCAGGGTAAATTCACACACAGTGCCTGGGCACTTCCTGAAGAGAAGGAGCCTAAATTTGAATGATAGAGAATGTGTGAACATCTAATAAAGCCCTGTTGATCCAGGTGTGTTTTGTGAGTTTCTTTTTCTGTGTTTGACATCTGTGACTCTGGAAATTAGCAAAATACCTAATGATTTTGGAAGGGAAACAATATGGTAGAGCTCAAAGGGTTTCATTCAGATATGATGTGGAGCATGTTTCCTCCAGGTGGTTCACTGATCTGAGATAGTGGAAGTTGATGGTATTTTCTGGCCTTTAATACGTGAACCCTCTTAAGTCAAATTGATTTTTGTCTTTTGCACACAGGTTTTTTAAAATTTTTTATTATGTTATGCTAGTTACCATACAGTACATCATTAGTTTTTAGTGTAGTGTTCCATGATTCATTGTTTGCATATAACACCCAGTGCTCCATGCAATACATGCCCTCCTTACTACCCATCACCGGGCTAGCCCAATCCCCCACTCCCCTCCCCTCTGAAACCCGCAGTTTGTTTCCCAGAGTCCATAGTCTTTCGTGGTTCGTTCCCCCTTCTGTTCATCCCCCCTTCATTCTTCCCTTCCTTCTCCTACTGATCTTCCTATTTCTTAGGTTCCATAAATGAGTGAAACCATATGATAATTGTCTTTCTCTGCTTGACTTATTTCACTTAGCATTATCTTGTCCAGTGCCGTCCATGTTGCGGCAAATGTGTGAAATCGTTCTTTTTGATGGCTGAGTAATATTCCATTGTATATATGGACCACATCTTCTTAATCCAGTCATCTGTTGAAGCGCATCTCGGCTCCTTCCACGATTTAGCTATTGTGGACAATGCTGCTATGAACATTGGGGTGCATATGGCCCTTCTCTTCACTACGTCTGTATCTTTGGGATAAATACCCAGTAGTGCAATGGCTGGGTCATAGGGTAGCTCTATTTTTAACTTTTTGAGGGACCTCCACCCTGTTTTCCAAAGTGGCTGTACCAACTTGCATTCCCACCAACAGTGTGAGAGGGTTCCCCTTTCTCCACATCCTCTCCAACATTTGTTGTTTCCTGCCTTGTCAATTTTTGCCATTCTAACTGGTGTAAGGTGGTATCTCAGTGTGGATTTGATTTGAATTTCCCTGATGGCTAATGATGTTGAACATTTTTTCCATGTGTCTGTTAGGCATTTGTATGTCTTCATTGGAAAAGTGTTTATATCTTCTGCCCATTTTTTGATTTGATTATTTGTTTCTCGTTTACTGTTGAGAAGTTCTTTATGGATCTTGGATACAAGCCTTTTATCTGTAGTTTCATTTGCAAATATCTTCTCCCATTCCGTGGGTTGCCTCTTTGTTTTGATGACTGTTCTTTGCCGTGCAGAAACTTTTTATTTTGATGAAGTCCCAAAAGTTCATTTTTTCTTTTGTTTCTCTTGCCTGTGGAGATGTGTCGTGAAAAAGTTGCTATGGCTGATGTCGTAGAGGTTGCTGTCTATGCTCTCCTCTAGGATTTTGATGGATTCCTGTCTCACATCGAGGTCTGTCATCCATGTGGAGTTTATCTTTGTGTATGGTGTGAGAGAGTGGTCGAGTGTCATTCTTCTGCATGTAGCTGTCCGATTTTCCCAGCGCCATTGATTGAAGAGATGCACACAGTAAATTTAATAGGTGTCTGAGGCTGTTTCTTTTAAAAACAAAAAAAACAAAAAAAACTTTAAATTCGACATAACCTTTAATCTCAATTCTTTACCAGGCCCTGTACTTTAATATGCAGTATTTGACTTAAATCCAGGTATAATAGTTCAGATATTAATGTTTATCTAGGAAAAATAACATCTTCAAAAAAGTGATAGTTTCTGAATGTAATTATTTAATACTTTTTTTGAAAGATTTTATTTATTTATTTGACAGAGAGACAGCCAGCGAGAGAGGGAGCACAGCAGGGGAGTGGGAGGGGAAGAAGCAGGCTCCTAGCGGAGGAGCCTGATGTGGGACTCGATCCCGGAACACCGGGATCACGCCCTGAGCCGAAGGCAGACGCTTAACGACTGCGCTACCCAGGCGCCCCAATTATTTAATACTTTTAACTCTGATCTGAATAGTAATGAATCATTGTTCAACTATATGTGATGGTAGATCTCTTTTTCAGGTGAAAATGTGTATGTAAAATGCAAGCTCACCTTAGCAGAAGCCTTCGGACAGTGTTGCCCTGCCCTCTAAAACTGGATCATGAAGGTTTTGGAGAAGAATTACTTCTGGATGTTGCTTCCACTGCTTTGTCTGATGGCTGAGGCTGCGGAACATGAAGAGGTAGCCAAACATGCCATCAAGTTACACCGAGGCCGAGGAGCAGCCATCACTCAGAGGAAACATTGGGTCCTCGATAGTTGCAGAAAGCTCTCTGGGCTTCTTCGCCAAAAGAGTGTGGTTCTGAACAAACTGAAAAGCGCAATCAGAGCAGTAGAAAAAGACGTTAGCCTTTCAGATGAAGAGAAACTGTTTCAGGTGCACACATTTGAAATTTTCCAAAAAGAGCTGAATGAAAGTGAAAACTCAGTGTTCCAGGCGATCCATGGCCTCCAGAGAGCCCTACAGGGAGACTACAGAGATGTCGTGAACATGAAGGAGAGCAGCAGGCAGCGCCTGGAGGCCCTGAGAGAGGCTGCGATAAAGGTCAGTCCGCCCAGCCCTGAGCCAGAGAGCAGGGCCAGTAGGAATCCGGGGAGAGCGGGGTGGGCGCGGGTTCTTCAGTAGCTGTGGTCTGTCAGGCACGTGGTCACAGCAAAACACGTACCAGAAACGTCCCTACCTTGTGCATGATATCTTAGCATAGCTCCATTTTGTGACTTTTAGGACTTGTTCTAATGCTTTTCTCTGTTGTGGAAATCTGCAGGTAATTAAAATAGTGACTCAAGTTATCCCAGTAAACTGACGTGGAAATAAATATATTTGTAATCGCAATCAACATTTTGAGTTTCTGACAATTCTTTTTAGTGTGAAGGTTGGCTGTCTTTAATGTCTATCTACTGAAAATAAAAATACAAAGATTAATTTTAAACAAATACATACATTTAAGTAAGGATTTTAATGAAGAGTATTTTTAAAATGGTGAGATGAAACTATTATTGTATCAGATGTGATATTTATATGATTTTTTTTAAGCTATCATTTATGCCATTCATTATGTGCCGGGCATTTTAAATACAGATCTACCTTGACTAATGATGGGGTTTTGTCCCCGTAAGCCCGTCTAAGTTGAACATTCAGCAAGTCAGAAATATAGTAAACACACCTAGCCTGCACAGCACCACTGCTTAGCCTGGCCCCCTTCAGTGTGCTTAGAACACTGATGCTGGGCAGTATCATCTGACACAAAGCCTATTTCATAACAAAGCGCTGAATAGCTCACGGAAAGTATTGAATGCTGTACTTAAAGTGAAATCAGAATGCTTGTCATTGTGTCCATTGTTTACCGTGTGATCGCTGGCTGATGGGGAGCTGTGGCCCCATGCCACTGCCCAGCGTCGTGAGAGAGGGTCCCGCTGCCTATGGCTAGCCCAGGAAAAGATCACGTCAAAATCCCAACTGTGTTTTCTACTGAATGTGTATCACTTTCACACCGTCGTGAAGTCAGAAAGTTTAAGTCCAACCATTGTAAGTCAGAGACTGTTGGTATATGAAATATTTCATCTTCACAGAAAGGTGATGGTATTATCACAAGTTTAAAACGTAGAGAGGGTACAGACTTAGTAAACTTTCTTTACCAAAGTACGGTGTATTGGGTAGAAACACGGTAGTGGGGTAGATGGCTGAGTCAGGGTTTTTGGCCACCTTGATTCAGTAGGATGTCTGCTCAGTATGTGTGATGGTATGTTGGAAACCGACCCTGATGCTGTCCTCTGAACAGATACTACTGCCTTCCCAAATCCTTTAGACAGTTGAGACATTAAAACTCCTTGGTTTTAAAGATAGGCACATAGTGGTAGTGATTCGAGGTGGTTTTACTATAAAATAGAGAACTAACACGAGTTTGACTGATGTTGACCCAAGTACACATGCTTTCTACACATGGTTTGTGCCTCACTTCTGAGACAGTCCATGTGTTGGTAGCTGTCTTAGTCATTGGATGATGTTGAGTTGAGGCCTGTCAAACAGCCATGCTTGTCCTTGGGACTGTCCTGTTGCTCCCCTGTTCCAGCTATGCCCCACCCCTTTAAAGTAGGAATATGTATCTTAATAGTAGGGATGTTGATTTGATTGATAGCTTGAGCTTAAATACGATTGTATAAAATACCTGTATTGTTGGCACCATCTGTCAGTTTCCCAAGTAATGCTGTCATTTTCTTCTGGAACAGTTTCTCCTTTGTAACTTGGAATTGTGTGTATCCTTAGAAATTTTTAGCTCAATGATCAAGTATCACAAGTGTTTTTAGAGTACAGCTGGACATCCATACATGTAGGCATGATGTCTGGAATATAATCTGTTCAGTGAGTGGTTTTGTTCAGAATTTAGTTACAGCAGCATATCACGTTTGTTGGTGTGTACATACAAATAGTTTTCCCTAAACATTTTGCTAAGCTCCATTATGTTTGAGTGACCTAGGATACTTAACTTTCTCTCATTGACCGGAGTCAGATTTACATGATTATGAATGTATTTGGCAGCAAGAGCACGTTGGTTGGTGTGGCCGGGCCGGGCAGCTGAGGGCTGGGAAGTCCTAACCTGGTCTGTTTCTCAATAAGCCTCACATTTCATTTCTCACCAATGAACAGGAAGAGACAGAATATGTGGAACTTCTGGCAGCAGAAAAACATCAAGTTGAAGCTCTCAAAAATATGCAACATCAAAACAAGAGTTTATCCATACTTGATGAAATTCTTGAAGATGTGAGAAAGGCAGCCGATCGTCTAGAGGAAGAAATAGAAGAACATGCTTTTGATGACAATAAATCAGTAAGTAGTATTCCAGGACAATTTCCTCTTTGCTCGGGCTGCTTGCAAAGATGGAGACAAAACAAAAACACCTGTGTGTCTCAGACAGTGATTTGGTTTGGTTACGCAGAAGTACACTAGATACCCTTTACTTCGCCTCATGTTTTTGTCAGTGCCACCCCAGTGCCTCATCTCTGTCCCACTTTTGCCTTCAGGGGGACTGGGACTCTGGTCTCAAGGAAGCTCGCCCTGGGACAGTCAGGTTTCAGTGCTGATCTGCCCAGGGGAACCATAAAGTCCTTCTAGGAGTCGTGTCCGAGGCAGGCTTTCAGACCTCTCACTTGCAGTGACATATTCAGCATTCTCTGGGGAAAGTTAGATTAATGCCAGAAATTGACTGTGAGTCCTAAGAAGGACTCAGAAAAGCATACAGTAATAAAAGCAAACAGGAACACAGTTCGGGGTGGGTGAGCACCAAGCATGGCTGCTCTCTGACATCGCCAACCGTAGCAGGGGAGGAGAACGCGTGAGTGTCTCTTTGGAGGAGTGTGTCCTTTATGCACTGCTCATCGGGCTTCCCTACCATACGCTTCCAATTCACTTCTGCCCCCAGCACCGTGGGTCAGTGCGGACCCTGTGGACAAGGGGTCAGCCCAACACTTCCCTCCATTTTAGATGCCCATCACGGGTTCCAGGTTTTCACCTTGGAGGGTCCCACAATCCCCTCCTCCGGCTCTCGGAACGCAGGAAGACAGTTTATTTGCTAGGTTACCTGAACATGTGAAATATACAGCTCAGAAACAGCCAGGTGGAAGGGGTGGAAGAGTGTGGATGCAGCAGCCCTACTCTCTGGGTCTGCTTCCTTCCCTCCCAACTGAACACCTCCATGTGTGGAGCAACCTGGAAGCGCTCCAAACCCCATACTTCAAGGGTTTAATGGAAGCCGCATTGTGTAGACTTGTGATGAACTCGGCCTCTATCTCTCCTCCCGGAGGTCACATGGTCGGTTCCTTGGTTGGCCAGCCCTGTCTGTGGTTATCCAACAGGTTTCTAAAAATCTCCTCACTGTTGTGAACTCGGGTGAGGTTGCAAAGGGCTGGTAAGGTGCTCCTGTGGCCCCTTACATGTAGGAAATAGCACACGTGTGGGAGCTGTGAGCCAGGATGGGGGATGAAGACCAAATATGTATTTCTTGTTACAGGTTATACCCTGAGTCACGTAGAGTAGGTGTTTGGGAGAAATAGAAACCCTAAACACTTGACCCTTACATCACTTTTTTACTTGAAATAATTTTTTTTTTTTTAAAGATTTTATTTATTCATTTGACAGAGAGAGACAGTCAGTGAGAGAGGGAACACAAGCAGGGGGAGTGGGAGAGGAAGAAGCAGGCTTCCAGCAGAGGAGCCTGATGTGGGGCTCCGATCCCATAACGCCGGGATCACGCCCTGAGCCGAAGGCAGACGCCCAACGACTGAGCCACCCAGGTGCCCCGAAATAATTTTCTTAATTTGTTAATGAGTATCTATCGATCTTTCATCACATATGACAGAATACTAGAAACATTCCTGTCACTTCTATAGAATTTATGCTCTAAAAATGGAACTTGAGACCATTTCCTTTTTTTTATTTTTATTATTATTCTTTTAAAGATTTTATTTATTTATTTGACAGAGATAGAGACAGCCAGCGAGAGAGGGAACACAAGCCCGGGGAGTAGGAGAGGAAGAGGCAGGCTCCTAGCGGAGNTTTTATTTATTTATTTGACAGAGATAGAGACAGCCAGTGAGAGAGGGAACACAAGCAGGGGGAGTGGGAGAGGAAGAAGCAGGCTCATAGCAGAGGAGCCTGATGTGGGGCTCGATCCCATAACGCCGGGATCACGCCCTGAGCCGAAGGCAGACGCTTAACGACTGCGCCACCCAGGCGCCCCACATTTACTTGTTTTTAATTACACAATGTTGGTTATTCTTACAGGTGAAAGGGGTCAATTTTGAGGCAGTTCTCAGAGTAGAAGAAGAGGCCAATTCCAAGCAAAACCTCACGAAGAGGGACGTGGAGGATGATTTGGGTCTTAGCATGCTGATTGACTCCCAGAACAACCGGTACGTCTTGACCAAGCCCAGGGATGCCACAGTTCCACGCGCAGATCACCACTTCCTCAAGGTAGTCCGTCTTTTGCTGCCCTCTCAAAATCTCCACTCCCTCTTTCCCATTTCCTGGTACACATGTGAAGTAAGATGGAGCTCTGTTTTCTGAGCATCATAACTAGGGTGCACGACCTTCCTCCTAACAGAGATTCCACGAGAATTCCGTTTTCTGTGACTTGAAACATTTTCTCTTAATCTTTAACTTTTTCCGCAAGACAATAAGGCATTTTAATATTTAAAATGAAAATTAATTTTCCTTTTGAGAATCTGGAAGTCTTTTTGAAGGCAGGAGCTACTGTGATGGGCTCGAGCTCTGTTAGCTGAAATGAACATCTGGTGAGGCAGAGAGGCTTTGGCTAAGGGGTCGTGTGTGGCTTTGTGTAGGCATGGGTGCGGGATGAGATCCGGCTTCTGCACAGGTGACTGGCGTTCCAGATTGAGTTAGAGGCACATCTGTGCCCTCTGAGGAAGCCAGCCTAGTAAAAGAGGGTATGGGATTGTGTAAAGATTTGCAGTTGAAAGTGTTATGGGTGGAGATCACTACTTGGGTTTGGACCAGAGTGGGTAACAGGTGTGGAATGACTGGGGCAGCCTGCTCAGGGAAAGCTGGCGGGGTCCAGACACACGGTCAGGTCTCCAGCATAGTCCTGGATGCCGAAATTTGTGCTGGTCTTAAAGAGGACGGCAGCACAGGCTGAGAGGAAGGTGCATGATCCCCAGGGAGTGCTGGGAGTGGCTGACTCCTATGCGAGAAAGTCAAACTGGGAAGGTCAACCCAGGTATTGTGTGCCGTGTTTTGGCCAGAGTGGAAACTGGGAGGGGCCGGGTCTGCAGAACATCTGCTTTCTCTGCTAAGCAGCCGTGCCTCCTTGTCTTGCCAACTGTTATCTTAAGTTTGTGTTTCTTTTTTGGTTATTCTCCTCCAGGACATTGTTACCATAGGAATGTTGTCTTTACCTTGTGGCTGGCTGTGCACAACAATAGGGTTGCCTACGATGTTTGGTTATATTGTTTGTGGTGTACTTCTGGGGCCTTCGGGACTAAATAGTATTAAGGTAAGAGCAGAATTTAACTGTTTTAGTATCCGTTTAACAGAATACTAAAGAAACACTCACAAAGACTAAAGAGTTTTGAAGTTTTGAGCTTGAATTAATAGAGATAGTAGTTTCTTATAAACCATATCAAAGAAGATACCCTATAAAGTTTCATAAGAAATTTCTAAACCATAAGGAAATAATTGTGTTCATTAGTGAATGGATGACTTGACTAGAGAAAAAATCCATTCATGTCTTTAAATTTTATTAGTTTTAGGAATTGTATTTTCACTAACACGATGAGCTACGTTATTCAGATACTGAAAGCAACTCAAAATGCTGGATTAAATGTATAAGTTTAAAAATTATAGCATATTATAAAGCTGGTAAAGTAGTGAGGAATTATCAAGCCTAAATGTGGGGTGTGGTGACAACCCCAGGACATGGTGAGTGCTGAGGCTGCTGTTGCTAGAGGCTATTTGCTGAACAGATTGATGTGAGTTTTGTCCTGTATCGATGGCACTTTGTGGCTGTAAGGAAGGGTTCCCAAGCTTTTGTGGGCTCCAAAATGTGTCATCTAAATACACGCAATGCAGACAAAATGAAAACAGAATGCCAAGAATGAGTGTCCTGAGCCCCACACAGGAGTAATACAGGGTGGTGAGAAACAAGCAGCAGAGTCCTCAGAACGTCCCTGCCCTTCATAGCTGGGTAGAACGGGGCAGGAAGACAGGGGAGAGGGGTGGGCACTCCACTTGCAGCCTCCCCCCTGCCACTAACTGACGTACCTCGCTGGGCAGAAGGACTGCTGCACTTTCTCCAGACTGGACAACAGAAGAAGGTGTGAAAAAGATCCTCATCCCTAAGTAATCTTAACAGCGGGTCTGATTGGCAGGGGGATGGGAGGCTGTGCCCGAGCTCAAAGCCCAGGACTTTCGTGGCAGGTGAGCCAGTGAGTGGTGTGGCAGGTGCTCTTGTGGCCTGGGCTCAACTTGGCAGGGTTGCCTCTGGGAAGAATGGCTTTTGGGTTTGTTCTTTTTTTAAAGATTTATTTATTAGAAAGGGAGAGAAGGCACCCGTGGAGCAGGGGTAGGGGCAGAGGGAGAGAAGCTGACTCCCCGCTGAGCGCAGAGCCCCGTCTCTGAGATCATAACCTGAGCCAAAACCAAGAGTTGGACACTCAACCGACTGAGCCACCCACATGCCCCTGGGAAGAATGGTTTTAATTCAATTTTCTTAGTAGGTAATCTCCACTTGATTGAGAACAAAATTGTGTGGGTAAAAAAAAAATTTTTTAGTTGTAGGTGAAAAATCTCTTCCTGCCTTTGTCCCATCCCTCCCTTTCCAGATTATTTACAAACAATAGAAAATACAAATGTATTTTCCTTTTTTATTTTTTATTCACAGCAGAGATTGCTTATAAGAATTAAAGCTGAGGGGCGCCTGGGTGGCACAGCGGTTAAGCGTCTGCCTTCGGCTCAGGGCGTGATCCTGGCGTTGTGGGATCGAGCCCCACATCAGGCTCTTCTGCTATGAGCCTGCTTCTTCCTCTCCCACTCCCCCTGCTTGTGTTCCCTCTCTCGCTGGCTGTCTCTATCTCTGTCAAATAAATAANAAAAAAAAATTTTAAAAAAAAAAAAAAAAAAAAAAAAGAATTAAAGCTGAATAATAATAAACAAAGGCTGAGTAAAGTAATAAATATAATTGGAAGTTACAAATATTACAATTCCTAACAAGTCTGGTGTACCTTGGAAAATAATGTAATTACAGTAGACCAAGGTGAAAAATCCTAGGGCGTACCAGCCAGAAGTGGGAGGTGATTCAGGGAGGAAGGGTGGTGGTGCCAAATGTTTATCTTTGATAGGCTTGTGTTCATTAAGTTGAGAAGAACAGGTTTAAGTAAGTTACTGTAAAGTCATAGGTTGCAGCTTCGTTTTAAAAAGGGAAGAGAAGTAAAAGCAGTGAGGAAATGGAAAAGCCAGGAGAAAAGGAGTAAGAGCAGAAATCTGTTACCACAATGAGTAGGAGTGGAATAAATTTCCCTGTTCAAGGACACAGGCTTGCAGATGGTGTCAGGAAAAATGGACAGTAAGCAAGATTCAGTGAAAATAAGATGAGTAAGAAAGGTTGAAGAGAGAGGAGGGAGGTGGCAGAGAGAAAGAGGATGGGGCCCGTCCTGTTGGTGGCTGGCGGGCCGTGTGTATGTCCCTGCGCAGCAGGTCAGGGCGGCCGTGGACACGTGGAGTCCTGTGCTTTACCTTCGTATGTTCGGTTCACGGCTGCACTGGAAACCACAAGTGTAAATAGTGGAGGTGGTACCAAATAGAACAGTGCAGAAAGCGTACTCTACTATCGCATAATGGCCTGGAAAGTCAATAGTGAACGAAGAACCAGAACAAACACAGCACTCGAGAACACGGTGTCTCAGAACCGGTGGGGTGTGGCCCGCTGTGGCGCCAGGAGCAAGTGGGTACACATGGTTGTGCGCAGACCCACGTGAGAGTGGGCACTCGGGGTTCAGATGCCCCACTCCGGTTCAGTGCTGGCCATCCTCCAGGGAAAGCAAAGGCAGGCAGAGATGGAGAGAGCCGTGCAGCTGCTAACCTGAAAACAGGTGAATTCATGAGCCAGTTCTTAGGAAAAAAGATACGAAGAGTCCTTCAGCTAATCAAGAAAAAGGGAAAAAAAACCATACAATCAGGAAGTTCAAGTTATCTCTGATACAGAGCACATTGAAAAAGTTAGTTTAAAAAAAAATACTGTGCTTTTTCGGGGTGGTCCCACTGAGTATGTTAGTGTACGATTGTTCTATGAAGTATACTTCATATGTGAAATACATTAAATTGTGGTTTTACAATTGTGTTTGCAGTCTGTTGTGCAGGTGGAGACCTTGGGAGAGGTCGGTGTGTTCTTTACTCTGTTCCTTGTTGGCCTGGAGTTCTCCCCAGAAAGGCTGAGAAAGGTAAGGGCCTCACCAGGCAGTGTTGTTGCCCCCAATTTAGTATCGTATGGTTTGAGTTTATTTACTTTCAGTGTGTTTACATGATTGGGCTATCAAATTAAACATTTTAGAATAGGTTTTAGTTTGATGTTATTTTTATTTTTTTTTATTTTTTATTTTTTAAAGATTTTATTTATTTATTTGACAGAGACAGCCAGCGAGAGAGGGAACACAAGCAGGGGGAGTGGGAGAGGAAGAAGCAGGCTCCCAGCGGAGGAGCCTGATGTGGGGCTCGATCCCAGAACTCCAGGATCACGCCCTGAGCCAAAGGCAGACGCTTAACAACTGCACCACCCAGGCGCCCCTGATGTTATTTTTATTTATTTATTTATTTATTTATTTTTAAAGATTTTATTTATTTATTAGAGATAGACAGCCAGCGAGAGAGGGTACACGAGCAGGGGGAGTGGGAGAGGAAGAAGCAGGCTCATAGCAGAGGAGCCTGATGTGTGGGGCTCGATCCCATAACGCCGGGATTACGCCCTGAGCCGAAGGCAGACGCCCAACCGCTGTGCCACGCAGGCGCCCCCCTGATGTTATTTTTAGAGCATAAATTCTGAAAGATAAAAAATGCTAGAAAAGGTGAATATTCAATGCATAAATTAAATTAGCTTTCATGTGGCTGATTTTGAGGGAAGTGTGGCTTTTTATCAAGAAGCAGAGCAGGGGAGGAAGCGGCCACATCCTTCAGAGCACTGAAAGGTGAATAGTGTGTCAGTGCACAGACAAGGCTGACCAAGCCCTAGGGCCTTGAGCATTGGCCGGAGAGCCTGTGTGCTGACCCCCTCCTGCTCTTGCCAGAGGACCTGGGTGCGGGAGTTGGTTTTTGTCTGAGAGAGTGTGGGCTGAACAGAAAACAAGTGCTTTCCAGTAGGATAGGATGAGTTTCAGGATAATTTCTTTTGTCGGTATATACCATTCCTGTTTGTATAAATGTCAGATAGTCTTTATTATCGTGTCTCTTCAACACAATTGAAAACCTTGGAGATTTAGAGTCAAACCTGATTTCTTCCCCATTTTCCATCATGTCTAACAGCACTAAGAAAACACTGAGGTGCCTCATCAGTGTTTGATTATTTGGTGGTGCCAGCCTCCATGGGACCACGTGTTTTCATCCAGGGAGGGGGGAGGTAGTGCTCTGCACCGTGGAGACGTGCTGCGAGCATTAGGTCGTATGTGCACGGACATGCATTACACGGAGAGAGGCGTGTGTTTAGTCCCTGTGATGACAGCGAGCACTCAGGAAGCCGACAAGAGTGGTTGCTGTTTTTATTGTGTTCAGATCACGACGTTGGGTATTGTGCTGATGCTGTCTTTACGACAGAGCTCCTTCCTGAAAGATTGAGGCCCATGACTGGGCAGTGTGTGTATGTGCTCTGCGTATTGTCACTAAATGTGCGCAAACAAATGTGTTCTCTTGAAGGTGTGGAAGATAGCCTTACAAGGACCATGTTACATGACGCTGTTAATGATCGCATTTGGCTTGTTATGGGGACACCTTTTACAGATCAGACCCACTCAGAGCGTCTTTATTTCTACCTGCTTGTCCTTATCGAGCACACCCTTAGTGTCCAGATTCCTCGTGGGCAGTGCCCGGGGTGAAAAAGAAGGTAGGTGGTGGTGTGTTGTAAGTATGTGTTGAAGTATTAGCTGTGTCATTGACTTGAATTCACTCCAAAGGCCTTTTAGAAAAATTACAACTATGCCCCTGTCCCTGGGGCTCTCCTCGCAGTCATGGTCCCAGTTCAGCTTTTCCAAATCTCTAATGGACTAAGAAAGTGGCGTTTACATGCTTGTTAATTTAGGATAGTTTGAGGACCGCGTTCAAAAGAAACAAATCCACGTTGGAAAATGAGAATTGGTGATTTAGGAGATGAATGTGCCGCCCCCGAGCTGGAGCCACCCCGTGGCAGTGCTGCCCCCACGTGAGACCAGGCGTGTCTGTGACCTGCAGCCTGAAAGGGAACAACTGGTGGACACTGTCCACGGCGCTAATTGCAGCTGGGCTGGGAACACATATATTTCTGTAACCTATGGCAACTGAAGGGGCTTTTGCCTTTTTGGTGCCAGCTTCAGCTCTGTGCACAAGACGCTGGCCTCCAATCATCACTGGATGTGCTGAAGCCAGCCTGTATCCGAAGCTTGGGGGTGAACACTCCAGGGTCTCACTGCTGCTGTTTACATCATGGGAACTCGTGATGGTGACGTTCACTGTTTTGTTTTTATTTTGTAAAAGTAAAAAACAGGGTTAAAATGTTGTAGTAACTTCACACTGATATTTACTCTGCACCAACACAGCAATGAGAGGGAAATATGGGAAGAGAAAACCAGAGTCGTGCGGCTGGCTTCTCTGGTAAAACCCGCCTTGCTGTACCTGGAACCAGTCACGGGCTGCAGGCCCCTGGCGTCACTGGCAGCTACACGCAGCACACCATTGCCTGACACCGGGGGTTTTATACCAGAGGCTAGAAACATTGGGAACAGTCTGGTGTCTTCCGCTGATTCGTGGGCTGTGGACCATGGATGCGGCCTCCTGGCTCGGAACTGGACTAGCTAGTGGTCCGTCTGGGGGGGGGGTCCCAGTGTCCCCGTAGCCTGGCGATTAGGACCACCCCTCACAAGACCCAGGCGACAGAGGCGGTGAAGGGGGCAGTTGCAGTCAAGTAGGAGAATGAAAACAACTTCTGTAAGGACCCACACACTGGATGTCAGTGTGCGTGAGGACATCACCGGCTAGGAGAGACCGTGACAAACCTGATGTCAGGATGTGAATTCTCCTTGTTTGTGGAAAAGTCTCATAACCCCTGTCAGATGAGCATGCGTGAGGCCCTCAAACATAAGTGAAGGAATTGCGCCTATTCAGTTCGAGTAGGCACAAAGATAGGACACGGTATAGACAGAAGACGTAGGAGAGAGTGCCAAGAGACAGGAGAATAGCTAAGAGGCTCAGTTTGTATACAGTAGAAGTCCTGGAAGAATAGAGTGGAAGAAACAGCTGTTAACGTTCAGACTTGGAGAAAGATGTGAGCCTTTGGCTTGAACGTACCACTCCAGAACCGAGGAGGAAACAGGAAAATAAATGTACTCTAAGCATGTCCCAATACAACATCAGAGCTGCAAAGACAAAGGGGAGGGCTTGACACCTGTCCAAGAACACAGGTGATCCACACACCTCCACCACTCCGGGTGGTGGACGCTTGTGGTCTCATGTCTTTGGCATGCACACCTATCAGAGTTGTCACCGAAGAGCAGGTAGAAGGGAAGGTGTCATCAGACACATGCAGGCTGGAGAGCACGGCTGTCCATCCAGCTGCGCACCGAGCACCGGAACGTAAGAAAGCAAAGGAGAACAGACAGGGATGTTTCCAGGTTGGCAAATTTCATTAACCTCGTACACAAAGTGCCTCACGTAGTCTGTGTATGGACTGTTAGGAATAAGGCCTTTTCATTTTGTAGAAGGCATACCTGGAGCTCTGAACTGTAAGAAGGTAGGAGTGTTCACGGGGTTGCAGGTCTGGGGGGTAGGTGTGCATCCTGACAAACTTGGGCTTTGTAGAAATTTCTAATTAAACTCATAGGCTAAAATGTGGCACCTGCAGTACCATTAGAAAATGTAATCTGGAGGAAGAAAAGCTTTGATTTATAATGGCCACAAAAAAATAACTTAGGAATAAATCTCTGAAAAAATGTGTGTGACCTTTGAGGACAAGAGTACAGAATGTTATTGAAGAGAGACCTCGTGTTCATGATGGAAAGACTCGATACATAAAGATGTTGTTTCTCCCAAATTTATAAACTCCCAGCTATCCCAGTAAAAAATCTGGCAAGCTTTTCATGAAACTTGGCAAACTGAGCCTACAGTTTATTTAAGACCAAAGACCAAGAATAGCCGATATTAATTTGAAGTGAGGTGCTTCCGCACCACATGGCAAGCCCTGAGGTCCTGTCCCTGTTCTTGGACAGCATGGCATGTCCGGGCCAGATGGGGCAGGAGGGGAGTGGGCAGCCAGACGCGCACATGCGCGGGAGCGTGTGGGCCGCTGGGTGGGTGGGAATTCGTTGTCCGTACAGATGAATAAAATCAGAGCCCTCCCTTGAGCCACACACAAAAGCCAGCTCGATGTGGGTTAGACACCTCGGTGTTAAGGGCAGAACTTCAGAGCCTTCCAGAGAGAGATGGGAAACTCCCTGTGACCTGAGGGTAGAGAGGATTGCTAGAATCGAGATGCAGAATCCAAAAGAAAAAATGTTGACAAACCTGAACACATTGAACTTTGTAAAACTTATGTTAAAAAGGCATTTTTTTAGAAGCTGCAAACTAAGAGAAGACATTTGCTATGTATATAAGATGTGCAAGGAAGGAATACTTAGAATGCATCAAGAACTTTAACAATAATCAAAACAAAAGGAAGCCCAACTGGAAAATAGGCAAAACATCCTAGTGGAGGACTCAGGGATGAGATGTGCATGATGAGTAAACCTGAAGAAGGACTCAGCAGTGGTTAGGGGAATGCAGGTGCAGGCCATTCCTCACATGTGCCGCCCTGGAGTGTCCTCGGCTGTCCCCTGTGTCAGCAGGAGCGTGGGTTCTCATGCACTGTCAGTGGGAGTGGGAGCTTTCTCAGCCGCTTTGGGGAACACTACCGCAACAGAAAGTTCCATTTCTAGAGACACGTCGTAGAAAGCTCTTCAAATGTGAAAGAATATTCAAAACAGTTATTTTTTTAAAGATTTTATTTGGGGGGGGGCAAGCAAGCAGGGGGAGGGGCAGAGGGAGAAGCAGACTGCCTGCTGAGCGGGAGCCCGATCAGGATGGGGGACTCGATCCCAGGACTCTGGGATCATGATCTGAGCCGAAGGCAGACACAACCGACTGAGCCACTCAGGCACCCCCAAAACAATTATTTTCTATAGCAAAAATTTTAATCTGAATTATTTAGTAATACAACGAGCAGTTAAATTATGGTATGTTCATATATACTGGAGTACTGCAGATGTAAAAATGAGTTAATGATTATGCTATCAAGGAAGAAATATAAAATACAGAAGATGTCTTGTCTGATATAATTTATGGAAAGTTTGAAAGTGTGCAAAGCTATGTCCTCAAAGCTGCATCCTGAGACAGAAGGAAATGCATGCCCAAGGGTGACGCCCCACCTGCCTCTTCACATGTGGGTTTGGTGTTCCCCAGATTCTCCTTTTTCGCTTCTCAAGGTTTCAGGCTAGTACATTGGATAGTGGGGCCCAGACCCCCAGAGGGGTCAGTAGATGGCTCCAGCCTTCCATGCCCATGCTCAGAACCCACAGAACAATGAAAGGTCAGGCAGCCAGAGCTCATGGTAGCAGCTTGATTATGATGAAAGGTGACACAGAAGATGTGGCAATGGTGGCTTTTGGTCCCTATCCCCAGAATGAGACTTGCTACCAGCCCCGTGCTGCATGGGCCCACAGAGGCCTCCCCTGCAAAACACAGGCCTGCAAGAGACCCCCCCCCGCTGTGACCTTGCTCCCCCTTGCCCAGGTAGACCATGCTTGTCTGTGGGAGCAGTATGGGTAGGGTAGGACGCAAGGCCAGGGTGGAGGCTGGGAGTGGTTAAGCGGGAATCTCCTTGTGAAAACACAAGGGAAGGGGGTGTTCCCGGTAAATGTACTAGAATGTTCATCGTAACATGCTTGCAGTAGTGGGAAGATTGAAAACCTAAGTGCCCATCAGTTGGGGAATGGGTTAATTGCTGTATTCTATATCAGTTTCAAAAAGAGATCTTTATGCATCAGCAGTGGATAATTTTCAGACGTAATAGTGAGCAAAACAAAAACCAAGTTGCAGAAATATTGACTATATAAAGTTTATAATTACAAAATCATAAACTCAGTGTTCCCAAATACATAGATGTTATTATGTTAAAGCAGAAAAACCCTCAAGGGAATAATCCGCATGAAAACTAAGGTGTTGATTGGGGGTGTGGCAGGAGGGGTCCAGCTGTGGTTGGGGGCTCCCTGGTAGTACCCACAGTGTCTCAGGATCTTACTTCTTGTCAAAACTCTGAAGCCAGCGTCTCAAAAGTTTACAATTTAGCAAAGCATAGTCATGGGTATTCATCATATTCTTTACTTTCCTTACATTTAAAGTATTTAATAAAAGGGATAGAAAACAGGAAAGAAATTAAATGCTGTAGTAGTGATAAGCACAAAAATTAAGCTTAGTGCAAAATGCAGACAGGTGAAAAAATATTGAAAGTGGTGTCTTTATAAGAGTTCAGTCTGAGTAATTACTTTCACCTGTCTTGACTATACCACTTACCTTTCCCATCAGTCACCACAGTGAGTGGGTGTCTTTCCCTGTCCCGCCTCAGGGAGCTGCTTCTCTGCACAGGCTTCCTGAGAACTGGGCACCCCGGAACACCCTGCCCCTGTTCCGTGTCGCCTGCCCCCTGGTGGTAGATAGTTCATGCCCACTGATTTAAGACCTTGGACTGTGAGCAGGTGAAAGGCAAAGAACAGAATTTTTTAAAAATTTAGAAAATGCTGGCAGTATATCATCAAATGCTGTTTTAAAAAGTAAGGTGTGCCTGGAGATTTTGTATTTCCTCAAAGTCAAGAAGAAGCACCATCAGGGGCACAGGGCAGAACTACCTTAATCTCACGTGAGGACTTGGGGAGGAAGATGGCCGTGTCATTGCGAACTCAGGACCTAACAGATTTCCCATGGTCAAGAGTCAGTGGTCATGAACCCGTCGAAGTGTTTGTTGGAAGTGTCCCACTCCTCCATTATTTATTGTGAGGGAAGCATTCTTCACTAAGATGTGCAACCCTCAGGGACACAACAGCAACCTGATGGGACTATCCATTCGGAATGGTGCAAAATTCTGAGGCAAGATACTCTCTTCACCAAAAATTCAACTTTGCGTGGAGAATAAAGGAAGCCTGTTGGAAGGATCAAGTGTGACTTTTGCTGGTGATAAGGAATTTTGATTTGATTTGATTTGTTCATTCTTTTTCTTTTCCATAAGGTTACTTTTATCAGATTGGCCTTTAAATATCTGTTCTTAGGAGTTTTTTTTTTCCCTAAGAAAAAGGTTATTTTACGGGGGTGGGGGTGGGGAACATGACCATTAAGTGTTTAGAAACATATTTAAAAGTTTGGTCCAGGGGCGCCTGGGTGGCTCAGCCAGTTAAGAGTCTGTCTTTGGTTCGGGTCATGATCCCAGGGTCTTGGGATTGAGCCCCACGTCGGGCTTCCTGCTCCTCTGGAAGCCTGCTTCTCTCTCTCCCTTTGCCTGCTGCTCCCCCTGCTTGTGCTCTCTTGCTCACCCTCTCTCTCAAACAAATAAAATCTTAAAAAAAAAAGGTTTGGTCCAAAGCCAGAACTGTTGGTTGGAAATGGAGATGTCGGAGGCCCATGTGACGCATTGAGTTGGGGAAAATGGTATCCGTGTCTTGTCTTCTTTGCAGAAGAGCAGGTGGTCCCTTTAGGCAGCCCTGGCTACTGTCTTCCTGTTGAGCCAGTGTTTCTCTAGCAGATCCGTGTTTGTCTCAGGGACCAACGCTCAGTGTAGCAGTGCTAGCAGGCTGGAGGTGCGACCAGAAAGGGGGCTAGGCCAGGTCTCCTGAATAGCTCAGGGGAGCAGTAGAGTCTGGACATGAAGGCTGCTTCCTGCGTTCTAGGGACGCAGCGTGAAATTGGCTACCCAGGCCCATCATATTCTTGTGTCCCATGACACATTTTTTGACGGTGTTTTTTCTGTAATTGTGTAAGTAAAAGGTGGTAGAAATGAAAAACTAGGGATTTTCTTTACCAAAAGGTTTTTTTTTTTAAAGATTTTTTTATTTATTCGACAGAGATAGAGACAGCCAGCGAGAGAGGGAACACAAGCAGGGGGAGAGGGAGAGGAAGAAGGCAGGCTCACAGCAGAGGAGCCTGACGTGGGGCTCGATCCCATAACGCCGGGATCACGCCCTGAGCTGAAGGCAGACGCTTAACTGCTGTGCCACCCAGGCACCCCAAAAGGTTTTTATGTTTAAGATGTTTCAGTGTTTGCTCTCAAAGAGATTTTAAAGTCTATGCTCTCTTAAAGTACCAAATTATTTGAATTATTTTGGAAATAAGCACAACGATTGTGTTTTGACTTGGGACACTTTAATTATAAATCTGTGCTATTGATAGGTTTTTCCTCCAGCAGGTGACATCGACTACAGCGCGGTGCTGCTTGGGATGCTCGTCGTTCAGGACGTGCAGCTGGGCTTGTTCATGGCTGGCCTGCCCACCCTTATCCAGGCTGGAGCCGGTACTTCCTCCAGGTCGGTGCTGTTGCTTCCTCGCACAGCCTGTGCTTCTGGCTTCCCACCCTCTGTTTATAAAAGTGCCATTTAATACCTTTTTCCGAAGAGACGTTCAGAGCTTGTGTGGCGCAGGCTGAGAGCTCAGACTCTGGAGTCATGCTGCCTGGGCTCCCGCTCCATCTGTCAACCTTGGGCACGCTGCTTCTCCTCACTCTTCCTCAGTTTTGTCATCTAGAAAGTGAGGGTGCGGTCACTCCCTATCAGAGCAGTTAGGATTAAATGGGTTAAAATATAAAAGTGCTTAGAACAATGCCTGGAACATGGGATGTGTGTGTGTGTGATCTCGTGTATGAAGGATGTGTGTGTGTGTGCGTGATTGCGTGTGTGCATATATGTGATTGTGTGCATGTGCGTGTATGCATGCCATTATTGGGGGGATTATCATCATTGTTAGTGTCTCCACCATTACCTTTCGCCTGATCTTTTTTCGCTTCTTTGAATAAAATAATCCCAAAACCTGAACTGTATTTGCTTAGGTTCATGTGGAGAGAGAAGTCACGTTGAAAAGTGGAAAAATAAATTTATCCGGAAAGTTGTAGGTTATGCGGTATATACAACCTATTACAAGAACCCCAGCCAGAAAATAAATCACTTGGAAAATGTAAGGAGCCCCATAAAATTTAAAGATAAATTGCACATGGGTTAGGACTATAAGCTTGAGTTTGTTTTAAGCAGATATACTATATGCATATAAATATTGGGCTTTGAGTGTTTCCAGATGCTACATTTATTTATTTCATGTCTCACAGTGATGATACCATAGGTCACAAATTAGTAGACGTTTTTGAAGTTTCTTTTGGAACCACCTTGAAATGCTGAGGTCTGTCATTTAATTTATTTGTTCCTTTCTGATCTGTATGCCTTTTATTTCTTCTTCTTTCCATGTTGCCCTGGCTAGAATTTCCAGTACGTTGTTGAGTAACATTATGTGAGTGGATGTTCCTGCCTTTTTCCTCATCTTAGAGGGAAATCATCAACTTTTTAACCATTAAATATGTTGTTAACTGTGGGGTTTTTTGCAGATGTTCCCTTTTATTCTTAGTTTGAGAGTTTTTATTGTTAGTTGGATTTTGTCAAATGCTTTTTCCACATCTATTGATGATAGAATTGTATGGTTTTTCTTCTTTAGCCAATTGATACGGTTGATTGACTTCTGAAAGTTAAACCAGCCTTGAATACCTAGAATGAATCCCACCTTGTGGGGGTTGTGGTATATAATTCTTTCTGTACGTTTTGTACAATTAGCCAGTATTTTGTTGAGAATTTTTATGTCTGAGTTCATGAGAGATATTGGTGTGTAGCTTTCTTTTATGGTAATCTCCTTTTCTGGTTTGGTATTGGGGTAATACTAGGTTTAAAAAATAATTTGGGACATGTTCCTTCTCTCTGTTTACTGGAAAACAGTGTATAAAACTGCTGTTAATTCTTCCTTAAATATTTGGTACAGTTCTCTAATGAAACCATCTGGGGCTTGAGATTTGTTTTGGGGGATTTTTCTTAAGTTACAAATCCAGTTTGCTTAAGGATTATAAGGCTATTCGATTATCTACTGCATTTTGTTGAGTTGTGGCAGCTTGGTTTTTCAAGGAGTTGGTCCGTTCCGTTTCATTTGTCAAATTTATGCATAGAATTGTTTGTAGTGTTCCTTTATCACCCTTTGATGTCCGTAGGATCTCTTTTGCTCCTCATGTTGGTAACTTGCATCGTCTCTTTCTTTTTCTTTGTCAGTCTTCCTAGAAGTTTGGCAATTTTATTAATCTCTTCAAATTACCAACTCTTTGTTTCATTGGTTTTTCTCTTTGTTTTTCTGTTTTTAATTTCACTGGTTTCTACCCTTCTNCCCTTTTTTTTTTTTTTTCTTTCCTCCTTTCCTTTTTTTTTTTTTTCCCCCTTTTGCGTTGGGTTTATTTCACTCTTATTTTTCTAGGTTCTTGTGCTGTGAATGTAGATTATTGATTTGAAACCTTTTTTCTTGTCTATTGTATTTAGTGCTACAAATTTTCCTTGCAGCACTGTCTTAGCTGCATTTCTTTTATTGTGATATGTTGTGTTTTTATCTTCATTCAGTTCAATTAATGTAAAACATCTCCTCTGATGCTTCATCTTTGACCTATGGGTTATTTAGAAGTCTGTTGCTTGATTTCCAAGTGTTTATGGAGATTTTCCTATTGTCTTTCTCTTACTGATTTCTAGTTTGATTCTACTGTGGTCACAGAACAAACACACTTTGTATGATTTTAATTCTTTTAAATTTGTTGAGCTTTGTCTTATGGCCTCAGCTATGGTCTGTGGTAAGTACTCCCCAGTCACTTGAAAACAAAATGTGTATTGTGATGTTGAGTGGAGTATTTTTTGTGAGATCTGTTTGTTTGTTGCATTGTTCAGTTTTTCCGTATCCTTGCTGTGGTTCCAGCAATTGTTGAGGAAGGTTATTAAAATACATCCCCAATTAAAATCGTTTGTCTATTTCTTCTTGCTCTATCAGCTTTTGCTTTATGTATTTTGGAGCTGTTTTGTTTGGTACATACACATTTAGGATCATTTCGTCTTCCGGGTAGATAGATCTTATTATCATTATGTAGTATTTCTTTTATTTCTAGTAATTTTCCTTATTCTGAAATTCACTTACCTGATATTAATAGAGCCACTCCTGCTTGTTTTTTATTAATGTCTACAATGATCTGTCTTTTCCATCTTCTTACTATCAGTCTGTTCATGCCGTCATATTTGAAATAAGTTTCACATAGACAAGGTATTGCAGGAGGATGTTTTTTTAATCCTGTCTTAATTGGTGTTGAGACCATTTGCATTTAAGGTAAATATTGATATGCTAGGGCTTCAGTCTCTCATTTTGTTATTTGATTTCTCTGTTTCTTGTCCTCTTTTACATTTTTCTTACCTCCTTCTGGGTTACTTGCATACTTTTAAGGATTGCATGTTTTTTTTTTTTTAAAGATTTTATTTATTTATTTGACAGAGAGACAGCCAGCCAGCGAGAGAGGGAACACAAGCAGAGGGAGTGGGAGAGGAAGAAGCAGGCTCCTAGCGGAGGAGCCCAATGTGGGGCTCGATCCGAGAATGCTGGCATTAGGCCCGGAGTTGAAGGCAGATGCTTAACGACTGAGCCACCCAGGCGCTCCAAGTATTGCATGTTTTTGAGTGTATTACTTTGTATTTAGTAGCTACTCTGGGCACTGTACTGCACACGTTACCGTAATCAGCCCGCTGCTGTCGACGCTTCACCCGTTCCTGTGGAACGGAACCTTATTTCCATTTAGTTCCCTTTCCTCTCCCTACTTTTTAAATATAATTGTTGTGTTTTCTCTACTTATATTATGAGCACCATATCAGATGGCTTTATTAACTTTGCTTCAATAATTAAATAGGATTTTTATTTTATTTTATCTTATTTTTTAAAATAGGATTTTTAAACTCATGATTATCTATTATGTTTTTACCAGTTCTTTTGTTCTTACTTGCTTCCTTAAGTTCAAGCTCTCTTTTGTTATAATTTCCTTTCTGTCTGAGGACTTTCTTTCGTCATTCTTTCATACTTAGTCTGCTTTTGGTGACAAATTATCGTAGTTTTCTTCTGAGAACATTGTACCTCCCCTCATTCCTGAAGGACATTTTCACGGGATGTGGATTTTGCAGTTGGCAGTTCTTTTCTTCCGACACTTGAACAACGTGCTACTTCTCTGGCCCCAGTGGCTTCAGTGAGAACTTGGCTGCCATTCCAATTTGTGTTTTTCCAAACACAACTTACAGAGAATTACTTAAAGGAGTGGTTTCTCTGGCTGCTTTTAAGATTCATTCTTTGTTTTTAGTTTTCAGAAATCTAACTACAGTGCATCTTGGTGTCTTCGTTGGTTCAGCTGCTCTAACAGCACCACAGGCATTAATCTCACAGTCCAGTGGCTGGACGACAGTCTGGCGGCTGGACGTCTGCGATCAATGCTGGCAGATTCAGTTCTTGACCAGAACTCACTTTCACACAGCCATCCTCTTGCTGTGTCCTCATGTGGCAGAGGGCACCCAGCACAGAAGGTCTCTGGTCTCTTTTTACGATGGGGGCACTGACCCCACCTCAGGGCCCCAGCCTCGTGACTCCACCTAAACCTGATCCCCTCCTGGGGGTCCCTCCTCCCCACAGCATCACGTCAGGACTTCACACAGGAATTTGCTACAGACATTCAATCCGTAATACTCTGGGCGTATCCTATTTGGAGTTTGCTTGGCTTCTTGAATCTGTAGGTTTATATCTCTTGCCTAATTTAGGATTTTTCAGCCATTATTTCCTCAAATATTGTTTCAGTCCCACATGTTCTCCCCTGCTAGGATTCCAGGGGTTTTCTTATTGTCCCACGGGCCTCTGAGATGACTCTTCTTCGCCCCCCCCCCGCTTTTGTCTTCACTCTTTGTAACCCATCCAGCAAGATTTTTATTTTGGTTATTACAGTTGACGCTTGAAAAAAGCTGGTTTGAACTGTGTGTGTCCATGGATATACACAGGATGGTGCTGTAAACATATTTTATCTTCCGTATAATGTTTTTGCCATATTCTTTTCTATACCAACTTCATTGTAAGAATACAGTGTATAATTCATACACACAGTATGTGTTATCAATTATGTTATCAGTAAGACTTCTGGTCAGTAGTGGATTGTTAGTTGTTGGGGGAGTCAAAAGTTATATGCAGATTTTTGTGCAGATGGTTTGTGCCCCTTCACCCCCACGTTGTTCAAAGGTCAACTGTATATTGTTTAGTTGTCTAATTTCCATCTGGGCCTCCTTTTTATGACTTCTGTTTCTTTACTGAGATATTTTTTTCATTTCTTTCAAGAGAGAATTTTTAATTGGTGTTGAATCATATTTTCGATGGCTGCTTGAAATCTTTGTCAGATATTTCTAATAACGATTCACCTTGATGTTTACCTTTTGCCAGATGTTATGTTAAGTTTCAATAATCCTAAAATGATTAAGATCTCTTCTCTGCCGGGCAGGGAAAGTAGAAGGAATGAATAGCTTTTGAACTGGGATTTCTGGAGGTTAAGGCTCAGACGCTAGAGCTCCAGCTCTGCCACTTACCAGTCTTGCAATCTCTAGGCTTCAGTTTTCTCCCTGAAAACAGGGATGGGGTGAGGCGCCTGGCTGGCTCAGTCGGTGAAATATGTGACTCTTGATCTCGGGGTGGGGGTTCGAGCCCCACGTTGGATATAGAGATTATTAAAATAAAATCTTAAAATCAGTGGGGCTTGTATGGAAATCGTACCTGCCTCATGGTCTGGGAGAGGGTTGCAAGAGAGAATCCAAAGAGCGCCTAGCTCACTACCTGGTGGGTAGAACTGTTAAAGTTAGTTTATTGAGAGGTTCCTCTTGTCATTTTCCTCTGATTCAGATTTTTTTCTAACTATCAGAAAAGTAACACTTCTCATCATAACCTATAAATCAGAGCCAGTTATTTTTCCTTCTGGCTACAGATTTTCAACCTAAGTAACTGAACAAAATTTGGACAGCAAAAGGAAGAGTTGCAACTTTAGTTGAAAATCATTTGTGTTCTATTTAAGAAGTGTGCAGTGAACTGTGACCTGTCGAGGCGAGACTCTCCTTACCAAATGGGAAGCCGCGCGTCCGCAAAGAGCTGGAGGTAGAACTGTCACCAGAGGACATTGTCTCAGCCAGAAAGCTTGGGGACTGTTCTTTTGTATTTTTCCAGTTACGAAATCCAGTCCATGTGTTGATCCTATTGATATTATTCCACGTTAGCCATGAAACATTATAGTTTTAATGATGTAGGAAAAATGTTCTATATTATGTTTAGCTGTAAAAAATGGAGTCAGATCATACCCAGTGTTCCTCAAAAGGTTAAACACAGAGTTGCCAAAAGACTCAGCTGTTCCACTCCAAGGTATTTACCCGAGAGAAGTGAAAACATCTGCCACATAAAAACCTCTGTGTGGGGGTGATGGCAGCACAAGAGTGTTTCTGTCCTTAATGCCACAAGTTAATATACTTTAAAATGGTTGAAGTGGTAATTTTAACTATGTTATGATTATTTTACCACAATAAAAATTACAAAACTTGTGTATGAATGTTCATAGCGGCATTATTCATAATCACTGAAAAGTGGAAACAGCTCAAATGTCCATAAGCTAATGAACGGATAAAGTGTGCTGCGACCACATCACGGGATGTTCAGTCACGGCAAGGGGTGGGGCCCTGACCCAGGCCACGTGCAAGCCCACAAACCATGACAACACCACACTTACGAACAAAGCACACGCACAGGCCACATATTGTGTGATTGCATTTGTGTGAAACGACCAGAATAGGCAAATCCATAGGCAGGAAGTAGATCAGGGGCTGTCGGGCCAGGGCAGAAGCAGAGCGTGAGTGCTGACGGGCGGGTCGATGCGCTCTGAAATGGGCGGTGAGTATACTGGAAACCACTGGAGTGTGCACTTTATTTTCTATTTAAAGATTTATTTACTTATTTTAGAGAGTGTGCGGGAGCGGGGGGAGGGGCAGAGGGAGAGAGACAATCCCAAGCAGGCCCCCTGCTGAGTGCAGAGCCTGAGGTGGGGTCGATCCCACAACCCTGAGGTCAAGACCTGAGTGGAAGTCAAGACTCAGAGGCTCAACTGACTGAGCTCCCTAGGCGCCTCTGAATTATCCACTTTTAGGGGTAAAGTGTATGGAATGAGAATTTTATTTTAATAAAACTATTAAAAATTATATATAATATTTCGGTTACATGAAGAAGAAAATGAGAGACTAGAAACAGATCTACTTACATGTTTAATTGATACATATTTAAAAACAAGGGGTTGATGATTGTCTACTAGGAGAGGGATAGATTATGATCATTTTACTGTCCGCTGTGTATATTTTCTTCATAATTTGGGAAAACCTCTTCCAATTTTGATAACCAGGGAAAATTTATAGTAAACAAGACATAAAATTAGTGGTAATGTTAATATGAACATTGCCTCTTCATTAAGCTCTAGTCAGAATTTCTTTTAAACATTTTTTTGAGAGTGTGCGTGTGCAAGCAGGGAGAGGGGCAGAGGGAGAGGGAGAAGCAGGCTCCCCGCTGAGCAAGGAACCTGATGTGGGACTCGATGTCAGGACCCTGGAATCATGACCTGAGCCAAAGGCAGACGCTTCACCGAGTGAGCCACCCAGTCTCCCCTCTAATCAGAATTAATCTTGATCTTTTCTAAAAAGCATTAACTCCCCCCCCCCAAATATTTCACAGATAAATAACAGAACACAGAGGCTATGATAATACTTTTTAAAGAGTGATTTGAATTATTAAGCCTTGGAAGATCATGAAAATTCTAGAAAAAAGTATGAATGGATTTGTTTGTCATGTTGAAGATGGGGGCCCTTGGCTTCGAGCAGAGCAGAAATCACAGTAGCCATAAAGGATGGGAAAGTGTATTTTCTGCATGAAATGTTACCACATGAAAGTTTTATTCTGTGAGTATTTAAATACACCTGCATGTATACGCGAACACACGTGCTTGTAAATACCCATGCGTGGCCACATGTGCTCTGGAAACATGCAGGTACACATTTGGTAAGCAGGCCAAAGACAAATGGGAAAAATATTTGTAAACACATAAAAGACAGAGTTAAATTTCTTACTTCATAAAGAACTACAAATTAGTAAAAAAAACAAAGCACTTTGAATAACCCAGTTAAAAAAGAGGTGAGCAGCGAACCTAGAAATGAGCGAATGGAAGATGCCCGCGCCGCCGCATAGCGTGGAAGGCCTCTCCTACCTGTCCGACCGTGGGGTGATGGGGCGCGGCTCCAGCGCTCAGGGCAAAGAGCTGAGCTGGGTGTCCGGGAAGACGAGCAGTGTGCGAGCGGTCAGAAGGGGTCTGGTCAGATGCGTGTGGTGAGGGGGTCAGAGTAGGGTGAGGAGTGGCGGACAGCGGACGGTCAGGTTGGCAGGGCCTCTGAGTCGGAAACACGGAGGACACCCTGGGGTGGTGGGGAGCCCCCGAGGTGGGGGCCTGGCGCACAGGTCCTGCCAGAGGGAATGTGGGCCTTCAGGGAGCAGAGGCTGGTGGAGGCTGCTGTGTGGGTGAGGGATGCGGGCAGCTGCGGCTGGGCCGGGAAGTCTGGGCTCGTGGCGGTATGGCCTCCGGAGCATCACGAGACCAATAGTTAGTGCAGCCGTGTGGGGAGGTGACGGCACCTCAGGAAGGAGTGCGGGGTGCCGGGCGCAGGCCAGGTGCCGCATGACTGGGGTGGGAAGACTGGCAGGGAGTTGAGGTAGACCCAGCCTGCTTCGTTCTGTGCAGGCCTGCGAGGGCTGCAGACCCCAGTTCCACACGCCTGCCTCCCTCTCGGTGAGCCCACGTGGAGCCTTCCGCAGTGAGGGCACTCGAGCCCAGCTGGGTCTGATTCCCCACGTGATCAGCCGTGTGCAACTTGACATTCGTGTCCACTGCTGCTGCTTTAAGCTTTGACTGCAAATGATGAATTCTCTCCTAGTAATCAGATTTGTATTCTTCCATTGAGAATTTTTAAACCAGAATTCCAGACTAAATAGTTTCCTAAATATGATGAACTAAGTTTTTAAAAACTAAATTTAATTAAGTAAAAAGTATGTATATTCATTGTAAATACTATAAACATGCAATAGTGCCTTTCTTCTGAAAGTTTTTTTTTTTTTTTTAAGATTTTATTTATTTATTTGACAGGCAGCCAGCGAGAGAGGGAACACAAGCAGGGGGAGTGGGAGAGGAAGAAGCAGGCTCATAACAGAGGAGCCTGATGTGGGGCTCGATCCCAGAATGCCAGGATCACGCCCTGAGCTGAAGGTAGACGCTTAATGACTGAGCCACCCCAGTGCCCCTCTTCTGAAAAGTTTTTGACTGAGATCTTAAGAATACATTCTGGGGGTAAATAGCATATTCTCAAAAGAGCTTGGCACAGAATCCTGTTCTCTGGGACTAAATAACAGACATGAGATTCAGAGTTCTGGTACGGCCACAAGGAACGACTTTGCTGCATGTCGCTGGGGTTCTGTGGCCGTGCCTCGAGTGCTGAGCCTGCGGAGTGATGGTCGTTGCAGGAAGAACTTCAAGTGGGGCTTAGTTCCTGGTGAGGATTTTTGTTACCAGTCACTGTATGAGCTGTGGTCAGGAGTCCTCATACCCTGGAAGATGGATTTGCTTCAAATTGATGGCAAAACAATCCAGCTTCCATATTGGATTCAAATAACTTAATTTGAACAAAATTATTTAGAATTACTGTGATTGATTGGTTTTTAGTCTTTGGAAATAAAAATGTGATTTGGGAAATTTATTTTGTAACATGTCAAAGAAAAACGAGTGAAAGCCCATTTTATTGGGTGTCAGGGAAATGTGTTTTGGAGATGAAATAACGTCCCTTTCTTCTCTCCTAGCATTGTCATGGAGACTCTGCGGATCCTGGCTTTGGTCGGTCAGATTCTCTTCTCGCTCGCTGCTGCTTTTCTTCTATGTCTTGTTATAAAGACTTACCTCATTGGACCATATTATCGGAAACTGCATGTGGAAAGCAAAGGGAACAAAGAAATCCTTATCTTAGGAATCTCTGCTTTCATCTTTTTAATGTTAACGGTAATTCTCAAAATACCTGATATTTACGTACTCTGACTTGTAACCTGTTCACTGAAAGCTTAAGTTCAGTTCTTTGTCTTTTATTTTAATAGTAGTTAAAACATTTGAAACACATGGTCGTATTTTTATTATGCACGGTCCTTACTCTACCCCTCAGTATTTGTACAATGAGCTAAACCTGTTTGCTCCCATAATTTTTTTTTAAGATTTTATTTTTATTTATTTGAGAGAGAATGAGCAGTGGAGAGGGGCAGAGGGAGAAGCAGACTCCCGCTGAGCAGGGAGCCCGATGTGGGGCTCAATCCCAGGACCCTGAGATGAAGGCAGACGCCCAATGACTGAGCCACCCAGGTGCCCCTATTCCTGTACTTTTAAGCACTTTGCTAAAATGGCATCTCATGCATGGCACTGCAGGTGGTCTGGGTGGCCTTGAGAGCCATGTGGACTCCCAGCATCACCAGCGTTGCGTCGTCTTAAACTTTCAGACAACTTTGTACTTGAAGTCAGATGAACAGTTGAAACGGGTTTTCTGTCCGATGATGACAAAGCTGGTCAGCTGTGTAGCTCCTTTTGCCATAATGTGAAAAGTTGAAAACGAAAATAGAAGGTTCGTTTTAGAAGCAGCCTTCTCCTTACTGAAAGGATGTGCTTCTCTTGAGAGAACGGGGGAACTGCTGTGAGACCCCCACCAACAGTCCGTGGTACCAGCGTCACCTATGGCTCCACAGCTTCGCTCCTCACCGTGGGCCCCAGAGAAGTGAAGACTCGGGTTCACGCAGAAGCTCACATGTGACTGTTCACAGTAGCTGTATTCATAGCAGCCACACCCCCAGATGTCCTTCAGCAGGTGCCTGGTTCCACCCGCTGTGATCCGTCCACACCAAGGAAGACCACCCAGGTTTAAAGCAGCTGGTACATGAATGTCCAGAGAACTACCCTGAGCGGGAAAAGCCAGTCCCACAGGTCGCACACTGTGTGATTCCATTTATGTGACATTTGTGATGATAAAATTTTAGAAATGGAAGATTGCTGGTTGCCAGGGGTTAAGGAGAGGGTGGGCGGAGGATCCTTGTGACGGAAAGTTGTGTGTGTCCTCACTGCGGTGCGTCCATATCCTGGCTGTGATCTCGTGCCCTGACTTAGCAAGATGCTGCCACTGGGGAGGCTGAGCAGGGGGTGCAGGAGAGCTCCTGGGATTGCTGCTTAAAACTGCAAGTGAATCTACATTTACCTCAAAACCAAAAGGCTAATTTTAAAAGGTTTATTTTAATTTAAAGGAAATTAACAAAAACGATTTCCTCATGTATGATTTAATTGTCTACTAATAATTTATAATCTTGGGAGAAGCCTAAGATTTGCTTCTGCTCAAAGCTGCTCATGTGTGTGACTTACTTTTTTTACATTGCTTTATCCATTCTGGCGTATTTTTCTCTCTGGAAATAACATCCGGCAGAGCGGTGTTGTCTGGATGACTTCCATGCTGTCTTCCCAGTGGCTAAACTGGTTAAACTGGTCCTGTTTCTTCCAGAGCAGCTGCTAGGGTCCCCACGCCTGTTAGCTGCTGGGCCACGCGCTCATCCGACCGGCTTACAGTTCACGTGCCGTCGTTGCCGTGACGTAGTCCTCGCGTGTCTCACGGTCGTCCTCTCAGTTGTTGGACATTCGGGTGGGTTCCCGTTCGGCGCCCTCGGAGTAAAGCGGCTGTTCACGCGCTCCCGCATGCTCACGGGCGGGCGCGTGGGAGTCGGCTTGCTGGCCGGAGTTGTGCACGCAGCAGCCAGTAAGGAGCTGGGTGCCCCCGCCCCCCGCGCCGGCAGGGCTCGGGGGGGGGGGGGGGGTCTCCTCACCTTCTGCACCTCCCCCCGCAGTGCGCGCGGTGTCTCCTGGGGGCTCTGACTCACATTGCCCTCGGGAGCTGTGTGGACGCCCTCCTTGGGGCCGGCTTGTCAACCCTCAGGTTGGTTATTTCTCTTACTCGGTTGTAGGAATTTTTTATATATTCTGGCAAATCTTTTGTCTGTTTTTCTTTTTACTAAAATGAAATTCCTATAATAAAATCAGCCATTTTAACCCTTTTAAAGTGTACAAGTCAGTGGTTTTCAGCATGTTCGCAGCACCATGCGACCATCACCACTGTCAGAACATTCCCGTCACCCCCCCAAAAACCCTGAATCTCCAGTCCCGCCTGGCCCCCCATCCCGCAGTAACTGCTCCCTGCTTTCTGTACCCACGGACTTGCCTCTGTGTCTGCTGCGCTCATATGGCGCCACGTAAAGGTCCAGCCACGCCGGCGCGGGTTTCTGTGCTTGGCGCCTTTTTATGGCTGAAATTCTGTGTCCCGTGTATTTTTGATAAGATCTTCCAGTCTGTGACTTACCTTTTGACTCTCTTCATGGCATTTTTTAATAGACAGGAGTTCTTAACTTTCACATACTCTAAGTTTCAAATTTTGTACGGAGAGCACTTTTTCGGTCCTGTGTAGATCTTTGCCTTCCCTGGGTCCAAAGGCACCCGTGTCGTCGTCCAGGGTGTCCTGCTTTGCTTTTCTCGTTAGATCTGCACCCGTCTGGAGGCATGTGGAGCCCAGGCATAGGGCTGTGGTCAAGGATTCGTGTTACCACGCGCATCTCTCTGTGCCGCACTGGGCATAGGGTCACCTTGTCAGAAGCCAAGAGGCGTGTGAGTGCGTGAGTGTGAGCGTGCATGTGGGTGTGAGCGTGTGTGAGTGTGTGAGCACGAGTGCATGAGTATGAGCGCAAGGGGGTCCTTCTCGGTCCCGGCTGCCCGGCTGAATTCGTGGTCTTTCCAGCACCCGCGTGAGTTGTTGGAATTCAGCTTGTCGGTGTTCGCAGCCGCTGCAGGGACTCGGGGCTCGTGGAGGGAGAGCTCCTGCATCCACGGCTGCGAGCCTCTTGCCTGGGAGCACACGCTGCGCGTCCCGGCTCTCGTGCGTGTTTCTCTGTGGTGTTCGGTGTGAGGGCCGTGCGTTCTCTTGTGGGACTTGTCCCGGGTGCTGGGTGTGTTTTGGCGCTGTTGTGAAGCGTTTCTCCTTGACGGCTCTTTCTGCGGCTGCAGGCTTCTGTGCGTGGGTTACGTCCTCAGAATAAGAAGCATCTACCTCTTTCAAGTTGTTTTGTGTCACTAGCACCTCATGATGCAGTCCACCGGAAGCTTTGTGTTTAACAAGTGTCGTTAGAAACCCAGCAAATCCTGACGTGGGCCGCGTCCGGCCCGCTGAACGCGCAGGCTCTTCCCTCTGGGGTCCTGTTCTCTCCGGGCATCGCTCTCTAGACTGTCCACTTTCTCTGCGTGCTTTCAGTTGGAGACCGGAAAGGTTTTTACAGTAACACATGTTTTATTGCCATAGTTGGGCGATTCACTGGGTCGAGGTAAAGAAAATCTATCACAACAATTTAAATAAATTTTCGAAAGTATTGTCATTCAGAGATTTGAATGATTGTTTCAAATATTTTAAGTTAATTTTTTTTTCTCCTTGTATGGAAAATTCAACTAATGTTCATTTCCTGTGCGTATCTCAGCTCGGCCCCACAGAGGCCCCTCCGGGGACTTTGAGATGGGCCTTTGCTGTGATGGCACACCTGCCTTTGGCCATGAACCCGCCCCTGGCCAGACGTGTACTGGTGGCACTTGTGACATGTGGCCTTCTCCTTTCACCCAGGTCACGGAGCTGCTGGACATCTCCATGGAGCTGGGCTGCTTCCTGGCCGGAGCGCTCATCTCTTCCCAAGGCCACATGGTCACCGAGGAGGTCGTGTCTTACATCGAGCCCATCCGTGACTTCCTGGTTATCATCTTCTTCGCATCCATAGGTAACCTTTCTTGTTCACATCAGGACGTTCACACGGTATTTGTGAGACAGATCCACGTGGCTTCCGTGACCTGTTTACGTATTTCTATTTATGCAGTAAGAACAGTTCCATAAAAATTGGGGTCTGCAGAGAAATCTTATTAAAAAGGGAAAATTTGCACTCGGGGATATGGACTTGTTGATCAGTGGCCATGCTCTGGGGGCACTCAGATGCCAGCACCACATGCAGGATCACTGAGGGCCCTGGCTGAGCGCTGAGCAGTGAGAGCAGTGCAACCAGCAAAGGGCAGTTTGGGGCCCAGATGAAGGAGGGCCCCCTCCGGGGGGCGCTGAACACTGAGGCAGCAGTGCCCGGCGTGGGCACCTGGGAGGGCATCGGGGTGGGGATTCGGTCCAGATGGCGGGACCCTCAGAGGCCAAGAAGGCCCCGCACATGGTGCACGTGGCGGCGGGCGGCAGTGCAGACTCGTAGTCGTCCCTGTGTTCCTCCCGTTAGACCAGGTGTCGCAGGCTCTGCTCCTCTTCACGATCCCGCTGGCACCTGACTTCATATATGCCGTGTCACTGAAACACCACTGTACCCATTCCTTTGTGCTATATTTTTTTTAAGATTTTATTTATTAGAGAGAGCACATGTACGAGCAGAGGCAGAGGGAGAAGCAGGCTCCACACTGAGCAGGGAGCTCGATGCGGGACTCGATCCCAGGACCCCAAGGTCATGACCTGAGCTGAAGACAGACGCTTCACCAACTGAGCCCCCCAGGCGACCTCCTCTGTGTTGTGTTGAACGGGGGCCAGTGTCCCCCAGGCAGGTCCGTGCAATGGGCTGGGTCAGGGATGTGTGCACATGTGTGCTCACGCTGGTCACTTCATACTGCGGGTGACAGTGTGATGAATTTGAGGAACACAGGTGCAGCCAGAGCTGGTCTGCACCTGTAATGCTGGGGGGTCGAAGACCCCAGAACTGGCTCCTCCCCTGGCACGTGTGCCCTGGGCCGTCGTCAGGGCTCAGGGAGCACACAGACTTGGGAGGTGGCCGAGGCAGACCCAGGAAGAGGGACATTGCCAAGAAGGAGGCTGGGGCAGGTGCTTGTCAGCAGGCCCCCGCGGAGCAGCATAAAGGGTCGGTACTGCTGAATTCCACGGAAGAGAAGCCTGTCTTGGGAGCACGGGGGTTCTTGGGTTTGTGTTTCTGAGTCAGATAGACGCAGACTGCTGAGGGGCCGCCCGTGTCCCTGTCCCAACGTGAGCTCCTGGTGCTCACGAGGAGAGGCCTGGTCAGCCGTGCCTTCCTTAGGGGTGTGAGGCTGGCCGCCGAGTGAGGAGGGGCCCGCCAGCACCCACCCCGCGTCCCTCGTCCCCGGCACGCAGAGCCTGCCAGCAGGCACTGACCGCAGCGGGAGAACGGTTCTTGGTGGTTTTGTCAGGGCAGCAAGCAGCCATGAGTGTCCAGGCTTCTCCCCTCGCTTCCCAGCCCCGGGAGGTGTCTGTACCTTGGACAGAATGTTTTCACAAAGGAATATCACTTAGCCGCTGCTTGCCGTCCCGTTTTGCCAAGTCCTGAGGGTGAAGTCTGGTGGAGGATGGCCCTCGGCACCTGGGGCCCTTCCCCTGCGGCGAGCCGGCTCCAGAACTGCGAGCAGCAGACGCGGGCATGAGCCGTGCACACGGGGCCCCGCAGGGTGACGCTCACGAGGTGCTCGTGTGCGGGGAAAGGGCAAGAGGAAGCCTGAGCATCGCAGACTCATGACTGAGGACTGAGGCGAGAGTGACCGTGTCTGTCCTTTCCCTACCAGGCCTTCACGTGTTCCCCACTTTTGTGGTGTACGAGCTCAGCGTCCTGATGGTCCTCACGCTATCGGTGGTGATCATGAAGGTACGGATTCTCCTCGGTGCTTTGTGATTGGTAAAACTCCCGTCGTTTTTGGTCGATGTGGGACAGAGCCTCACTTCCTACCCATAGTGACGTGGAGTCTGCGAACTCCAGCGAGGCCGCCTACCCGGAGCCCCTCTTGCCACCCAGCAGTCTGGGGACTGCGTGGGGTAGGACGAGGCCTTTGGGTTTGTTTCCCTTCCTTGTCTCAGAATTGGGTATGTTTGAAATGGGGAGCTATGAGAGTGGGGCCAGGAGAAGTGACTTCTGGACACCCCGGGAGGCCCTGCACTTGGACGCCCCTCCTGAAGCCCCCACCAGCAGTGGGCGCACGGACGCTTGGTCGCTTCTGTGCTGTGGAAGTGTTACAATGTTTTTACCTGCCGCGTCAGTGGTTCAGTGTAAAGGGGTGTAACTCAGGGACAGCCGGACGGAAGAGAGGCCCAGGGTGGGCTGTAGGGCAGGGCGTGGAGTGCCTGTGCCTGTCCAGACCCCTCACAGACGTCCCGCTTCACTGCCACTGAGAATTACCTCACCACTGTCTGTCCCCCATGACCTGTCTGTCCTCCATGACCGCAGATTCTTTTTTTTTTTTTAAGATTTTTATTTATTTATTTGAGGGAGAATGGAGGGGAGGGGTAGAGGGAGAAGCCGACTCCCCGCTGAGCAGGGAGCCTGATGGGGGACTCGATCCCAGGACCCCAAGATCATGACCTGAGCTGAAAGCAGATGCTTCACCGACTGGGCCACCCACGTGCCCCAATGACTACAGATCCTTGAGTTGCCTGTGTTAACATTCATTTCAGGGTCCGATTACCTGTTCAGTAGCTGTCTGGCTTTGTAGATTATAAACGTCGACTTAATGGGCCCCTGGGTGGCTCAGTCGGTGAAGCATCTGCCTTTAGCTCACGTCATGATCCAGGGGTCCTGGGATCGAGCCCCGCATCGGGCTCCCTGCTCAGCGGGGAGCCTGCTTCTCCCTCTGCTGCTCCCCCTGCTTGTGCTCTCTGTCAAATAAATAATATCTTCTAAAAAAAAAGTTGACTTAAAATACTAATTTTTTTTTAATTGGGGTGGAGAGGTACAGAGGGAGAGAGAATCTCAAGCAGCAGACTCCATGCCCAGCATGGAGCCCAACGTGGGGCTCGATCCCAGACCCCGAGATCAGACCCCTGAGCCAAAACCAACAGTCGGACACTGAACCGATGGAGCTGTCCAGGCGCCCCGACTTAAAATCCTTCCACTGGAAGGAATCCGAGTCCCTGATGATTGTTGCGCTTGCCCCACGGATTCTGGACTGCTCACCTCTGGATTCTGCTTATGTGAGAGACACAGTTCTCTCCTTAGAAAGTAGAATGTCCTTGAGTGCTGCCGGACACCCACTGCTGTCGACTTAGCCGGGGGGGACCGAGTTATCAGTGAACCTCAGCCCTTGATTTTGCTCTGTCCAGTGTGGTTTTCTGGCAGACACTCTGGGTCCCTTCGGTGCCTCTGCACGTGTCCCGGTGTTGGGCTTGGGTGAGGCGCTTACATGGATGCTCTCACAGTTTGTTCTGGCAGCTCTGGTCTTGTCTCTCCTCCTGCCGAAGAGCAGTCAGTACGTCAAGTGGATCGTGGCTGCGGGCCTGGCGCAGGTCAGCGAGCTCTCTTTTGTCCTGGGCAGCAGGGCACGCAGAGCTGGCATCATTTCTCGGGAGGTGAGTCTGCAGCCACGTGCGGTGCGTGTGTGGGGAGCCCTGGGCACACACCCCCACGCTGGCGTCTGAGCATCCTGCCCGCAGTCGCGAGCAGTGGGTGCGGGGCCGGGGCTCTGCCCCTCACCCGGCACGGAGGATTAACGTCCTTGTTGGCGCTGCCCCATCACCACTCGCGTCTCTGGCAGAAAGTAAACCCTGAGTCAGAGCCCCCCGCTAGTTTGTGCAGGGCCGTCAGCCAGGCCGAGAGCCCCGGCCTTCCCGGGACCGCATCTGTGAGCTGCGTGCCTGCGCTTTGGTCTGAACTCCGAAACCGTGGAAAAGGCAGAGCTGGAATGTTGTGTGAAAGTCCCTGGTTGGTTTGCGGAGTTTTTTCACAAAATACATTGCAGCATTGGCCTGTGTGTAAAAGGTGAGCTTGGGTTCAGAAGTGCTTCTGAAGACACTGTGTCTCCAGATTTTTGGGAGTTGGAATTAAAACGAATAGAAGTGATGACAAAGCATCCTGTGTATAAAATACACGGAGGCTTTTCCCGCGTATCAACATATACGAAAGTTTGGGGCTCTTTTCATCGGCTCCCTCCTTCCCCCACCATAGTTTTAAGCATGCATGCGCTGGGCCCCCTGCGTGGCGCCTGGAAGGTGAGCCCCCTACCCCCCATTTGCCTCCTTCCCCTTTGTCTCTGGTCCATTCATCCCGGGCCTGGCTTTCTCCCGTGCCGGGTGCGCGCACGCCCATGTGTGGGTCCGTGGGCATGGCCACCCGCCGCTGTGCACTTGCCTTGTTCTCTCCAGCTTCGTTCATTTGCCCTTTGAAAACTGGCTGTGAATTAGAACTTGGTAAATGTCGTCTGATGACCCCCGGTTGTCACTTTAAATTTGACAAGCAGGACGTTTGTGCTTGGCTGTGGCCTATGGGGTCCGCGGGCCGCAGTCTGGTCCACCATGGTAAGAGCTAATGTCCCTTAGAGCAGGGCCAGTGTGAGCCCTGAGTGACCTGAGGACTGGTGATGCTGCTGATTGAGTGCAAGCAGGGTGGACAATAAAGGGGCTCTGCTGCAGACAGAGGCTAAATGCCGGCTCGTGTAGGAGCAGCCTGGACCCCTGGCTCTGACTGCTGGGTCCCCGAGGATCGCATGTAGGCCAGCGGCCGGGAGACTGCATACCGTTTCCCCACAGACTTGTGCTTCTAGCTTAGAAACACTCAGGGTGCTCTCAGATTGGGGTTCGTGGACATACAAGCCCATGGACGGTAGTTTCTGCCCAAACCTGACTGGACCCGCCAGCACCCTCCTGCGTCTAGTTTTGTTTTGCCCTTTTTTGTGCAAGCCTGTGTGCACGTGTCGGGTGGGTCCTTGAACCAGGGCGGGGGTTTGCCTGCTGCCCCCCTTACAGCGAGCATCCCTCCCTCGGGCACCCTGTTCCCAGTAAGCCCCTCCCCCCCACCACGAGATGCCTGCAATATGCGGTTCTGCACACCTGCTCCCTAGTTTGGGCCAAGGGATAGAGAAGTTCCTCTTGGTGCGTGGGACATGCTGGCAAGCATTCAGAATTCCGTGCTTGTGCCCTCGTGTCCGTGAGTGTGAGGAGGACAGGATGAGTCTCGATTTTGAAGAAACGGTGGCTGAGGGATGACGTCTGTGCCCAGGCTCCGTCCGAGGCCTGCCCTGCGGCCGCGTGCTCGGTCCGCCCGCGGGGTGAGCCGTGCGCACGAGCTCCCGTCAGGGCCCACATGTCCCCGCACCGCACGTCCACACGTCCGCGTGCCCGTGGCTCCGTGGGGTGTGCGGGGCGCCTCCGGCCCTGCGCGACACCGCTGCCGCTTACCTGTTGCAGGTGTACCTCCTCACCCTGAGCGTGAGCGCGCTCAGCCTCCTGCTGGCCCCGGCGCTGTGGAGGGCCGCCGTGGCGAGGTGCGCGCCCCGGCCGGAGAGACGCTCCGGCCTCTGGAGGGCCGCGGCGGGCCGGACGGCTTCGCGACGGAGACCCGGAGACCCGTGTGCGGCCGCACCTCCCCGCGCGACCGTCGCCTCGGGGACAGAGCGCCCTGTGGCAGGGGCTCCCCGTCTGCCCGGCGTGACGACCTTTACTGCCGCGGTCTCGGGCGCGCCGAGTGCTTTACTCCATTCAGTTGGTCACGCACGGTATAAATATAACGCTGCATTTTACGGATCACCCTGACTGTTTTGCCTGGATGTGCCTTTTTTTCTGAAGTTAATGTTAGCCTTCTATTGTTACTTCATCAGTTCATGATTTTTTGGTAAAAAAATCAGAAAGGTTTTTTATTTATTCAACTTTTGTGTTGCAATCTGTTGGTCAATATTTGTTATTAAACGTTTCTGTGATGTGACATTTTAATTCGCGCAGTGAGTTTGGAAAGTTACTTTAGTCATTACTGTCTCTTTTCTAAAATGACAGATATCTTCTAAATGTCTATTTGTTTTTATTATAATAATTTTAAATAAAACATGTCGGTTTTTATTAGATATGTCATCCTTTTAAAATATTTGTTTTGAATCACAAGAATATGCATGCTTTAATAAAGATCATTTACAATCAGGAATTAATTGAAATTTATTGGAATTTTTTTAGATTTTTGTGTTAAACTGATCTTTGACAGTTTTTAAAAGTGAGGATGATTTGTACCTTGCCGCATCATTCTCTAACAGACCAAGTTAATACAGTGCTATTTGTAAAGCCTAAGTTGTAACTTTGAACTTTATATTTTGGTTACTGTATGCCTCATTTCAGAGAACTCGGGGCTGGAAGGTCTGGTCCTTACAGATTTCCCCGAGAGGTACTGAGTGGAGTGTCCTGTCAAGATGGGCTTTAAGAGCCTAGCACTTGGACCAGAGTCCTTACAGCGGAGGAACGCCACCTCGGCCACGACCAGGACCGCAGATGTGACCGTGTGATTAACAGTGTGTGGGAGGAAGTGAGCTGCATCTGGTCTGCAGGAAATGGATAGAGAGGAGATACAGCACTGGTTTTATTCATTTCTCAATCAGAGCACATCAGTGCCCTTCCCTCAAAACCACTGGGTGTGGACACGCGGGCAGGACGCTTTCTCTTACGTGCCCAGCAGGCTGGAATCCACTCAGGACGGCCTCTGGGGTGCCTGTTCTTTCATTTTCAGTCCCCAGCACCTGAGGGCAGAGCTAGGAGCTCAAGAAATTGTGTTAAGGGGAAGGAGACCTATTTGATGCGCTGACGTAGTTTTTCCCAGAACGTGGAGCAGGGGATGTCACTGGTGAGTAAAGACGCCAAGAGGACGTGCCTTTGGAAGATGTCTGCCCGCAGGGCACCCTCCCTGGCGGGCTGCAGCCCCAGGACGTGGCCTCTTCACCTTCCACTCACCTCTCGGGGCCCATCGTCCACACCCCTGCCACACAGTGAGGCCACAGAGCCATCTCCGGCCTCATCCTCCCTCTCCTCTCCTCATCCGAACTCAGAGAGCTCAGCTGTCCCCTCTCTGCCCCGACGAGCCGCTGGGCACCCCTGGGAGCCCCTGCCGCTGCCGCCATCAGCATCTCTTCTGCGCATGGGCTAGTCCTGCTGTTGATGGCACGCCGGAGGGAAGTGTGCTTGCTGACCAGCCTAGGAGTGACCTCCTCACCTTGATTTTATTTTATTTTTTTTTTTTTAAAGATTTTATTTATTTATTCGACAGAGATGGAGACAGCGAGAGAGGGAACACAAGCAGGGGGAGCGGGAGAGGAAGAAGCAGGCTCATAGTGGAGGAGCCTGATGTGGGGCTCGATCCCATAACACCGGGATCACGCCCTGAGCCGAAGGCAGACGCTTAACCGCTGTGCCACCCAGGCGCCCCCTCACCTTGATTTTAAAACCCGGTGTCTGGTGTGAGCCCGTTCCTAGTGGATTGACATCTGAGGCACAGAGCTGAAGACAGAGGGGAGGGTGGGGCACCAGCTGCTGACGGCCAGTGCCTCACCGGGTCCCTGACACACGTCATCTGGGTGGTCACCCCTCACACCCAGAGTGCTAACCCGACCCCCAGCTCCTCTGGTCCCCACGTGCATTGCGCGTGTTCCAACCTGCTGGCGCCCTCGCGTGGCCTTCCTGCTTCCTGGGTCTGAGTCCCGCCTACACTCTGGCAGGTAGGCACCCNGCGGGGGGGGGGGGGGGGGGGGGGCAGGATCGCGGTAAACCGCGCCCTCAGTCCCCGGGGCCTGAAGCCCCACGTGGAAGAGCTTCCTTTGGCCTGAGGGAAGCCAGAGCACGTCCAGCACCATCTGGCTGGAGGGTTGAGAGCCGTGGCCGTTAGAGCAGGTCTTGCGTGGGAGGTCAGTTAGGAGAGAAGCTTGAGCAAGCTTACACCACGGACACAGGAGAACACTTGTGCATCACTGACCGTGGGCAAAGCAGGCAGGGGAGGGAGGGTGCAGAGTGGAGGCAGAGCTGGCGGCCTGGTGCACGGGATGGGCCGGGGAACCGCCAATCACTCGGAAGATAGCAGGCGGGTCGGGGGTGCCCAGGAGTGGCACGAGGTGCTGGGCTAGCAGGTGCTCAGTGGTCAGAGGTCGGTGTGTGAGACAGCCTCCCCCATGGCTCCCAGGCCACGGGCACCAGGTGTGACAGAGCAGAGCCCCCTTGGGGCTTCGAAGGCCGTGGCCACGTCTCCCTCGCAGCACTAATCCATGCTGCCGAAGCCTAAATGCGGAGACGGCAAGGCTTCGCCGCCCCTGGGCAGAGCACAGAGGTGGCCAGCATCCACTTCGGGCACAGTGTCTCCTGGGCCCAAAGTGGTCGTGCTACGTCAGAGCCCCAAGGGGGAAGGTGAGGCAGGCTCAGGCCCAGCGGCAGGGCGGGCGTGGGGGCCTCGGTGCTCAGAAGCTGCAGGTGCGGGCGCGGTGGGGCTGTGGCCCCGGGCGAGGCCGACCCTCCTGGGCTCAGGCAGGTGGTTCTTCCAGGTGACAGGTGAGGAGCAGGCAGGCGGGGAGGAGGAAGGAGAGGCCAGGGTGCACAGGCTCCGTAGGGTGGGTGGCTGCTCTGGTGTCCGACTCCGGAACTCCTGCTGGCTCCCCACACCCCTGGGACATGCCAGCCCTTGGCCCTCAGCACGAAGGTCTGGATGCCCCTGCCTCTCGTGGCTCCCAGGGCAGAGCGCCTACGCCTGTGGGCCGGGGGCCCAGGGCTCTCCGTTCCTCCTGCTTGATGGCAGCCCCAGCCCCTGCAAGTGTCCTTATTAATCTGGGGAATCGCCTAACCCCCACCCACACCTCCCGGCCACACACTGGCTCCCTCCTCCCCCTGCCTGCCCTGGCCGGGGTCCGCGACTTCAGGAGGCCTGTGGCAGCGGCACCTTCGCCAGCACCGGGCCTCGAGGTTGGCTGTGGAGAGTCCGTGCGCCCCGCACACGAGACAGGCGGAGAGGTCGGCTGCCCCGTTTCCGTCAGCTCATCCAGAAAGAGTGAGGCTTGTCTTTCTTGAGGGCAAGTAGGGCCTGGTGCCCCGCAGGCCCCCGGCCTCCCTGTCCCGGCCAGAGTGAGGAGGCCTTGCTTTGCTTGCTTCAGGGAGGGATGTGCTGAGGGGTCCAGCGGGCATTGGCCGAGGGCGGGCCCATCCCCAGCTGCTCCAGGAGCTCATGGGGGCTCGGGCTGAACCCTGACCCTGTGGCCTGGGGGGCCTGCCGACACCTGCCTTTGAATGCCGCGTGAGGAATCCAGAAACGTGACATGCACATTGTTTAGAGATTTGGGGTGAACAGGCCTAGGGGAGGGTGGGGGGCAGGCCTTTATTAGGATGAGCCCGACACGCCCACATCCCCGTGCTTGCTGTGAGGACACTCCCTGCCTTTAGAAACCCTGTCACGAGCTGTTTCTCACATGCAGGCCGTGTGGGCATGGGTGTGGTCGCCGCAGGAAACCGTGTCGGGGCCGGGACACCCCTCCCCTGCACGGCCCCTCGCCCTGCCTCCCCGGCTGTTCAGCGTTCACCGCGGTGCGCGCTTCCTTCCCCGAGGAGCCGTTAGTGGCGTGAACGCTTCCCAGAAGTACTGTGTTCTGTGGTCTTTTACTCAACCGTGTTTCTGACTCATCCTGATGCTGAGTTTGAGGCAGACATTCTCACCCTCTGTGACCGTCCCTTCCGTGAAGACGCTGCCAAGTGCTTCTGTCACCAGCGGTGTCCCGGCATGGTCACCACGGCATAGTTTTGGAAATGCTCAGCGAGGGGAGAGGCAGGGGGGCCTCGGGGTCCTTGACTCCTGCAAGGAGGCACAGCAGCATCCGTGTGCACGCAGGTGTGGGTGCCCAGGTGCTTCTCAGGCGGCACGTTAGCACCTACCTGGCGGTGGTCAGCCTTTGTCACCTCCTCCACGGGACACTCATGAGCCTCGAAAGACTCTCTGTTGGCCTGTGTTGAGGCGCTAGTCCCAGGGCAGGGGTGAAGTGGCGTAAGGAGCGACCTGAAAGCGCCTGACCCGTGGTGGGTGCGGCTGCGTCACAGGCGGGTCCGCGGGGACTCCTGGTGTCGTCCAGCCAGCATGGCTCTGCCGCAATGGAGCCCAGATCCCGTCGGTCCGGACTAGGGCCTGAAAATGAGTGTTTCTAACGCATTTCCAGGCAGTGCTGGTGCGGCTGGGCTGGGAGCACACGGGAGAGACAGCCGTCCAGCTCATGGTGGCCCTAGCTGGGCCTTTGCTGACCGAACACGTGGACCCAGATGCGAAGACAAAGGCCTCCGAGCCGGGAACAGAGTCTGGAACAGAGCTGCCGCGGCACTGGGCTCCGAGGACCACTGCGCAGCGTCTCTCCAACGGCAGACTCTGGTGGAGGAGGCGTCCCCTGGAGTGGATTGTGGCCGTGGGAGCACAGCCACCCAGCCAGGCAAGTGCTGTTGCCGTCTCTGGCTCAGTCACACATGCGCGTCACGTGCGCGTGTTGGCCAGTCGGAGAGTTTGAAGCCACTGGCGTAAGGGAGGAAGGTCGGGGAAGGCAGAACACAGGTGCTTCCTGGGGCTGAGGGGGCCATGGGGTCTCGGGAGCGGCTGGGGGGGGCGCTCAGGAGACCCTGGCTTCCAGCACCTTCTGCCCCGACCAGGTGCCAGGCGGGCACCACCGTGGCGTCCAGCGCACAGAGGGATGCCGCATGCGGCCGGCGTGCTCAGGTGCTTCTCAGGGAGCGGCCGTGTGTCCCGCCCGGACAGGGGGAGCTGGGGTGCAGGCTGCATGGTGGGTGAGCACCAGCTGTCCATAGGAAGCAAGTCACTGGAATCTCTTATTTCCCGATTTATGAATGAAATCAAGTGTGGAGAAATGACCCAAGAACTTGGTGTGTGCACAGGCGAGGCGGGCGCAAGGAAAGAAGGGAGCATTTATGAGCAAAGGGGCACCATTATTTCAAAACAAGGAGTATTCGAGAGGGAGGTGAGCACATCGAGCTCTGCACCCTACCTGCGTTGCAGAGGCTTGGTGGCTCCCGGGCAGCCGTCCCCTGGGGGGACACCTCCCACGGGAGGTGCTTTTATGGGCTTGCTGTTACCTCAAACCCACTTTAGGGATCAAAGTGCTGCCTCAGCATGGGTTCTCATATGGGGGTCGGGCGTTGTTTTGAGATGTGTTTCCTCCCCTAAATTCCCATTTCTTCCCTCAAAGTGGACTCCAGCGTCTCAGGGTGGATCACAATGGTCCAGAGGACAGAGCTAGCTTGCCGGTCTTCCTGACGTTTTACAAAAGCCCTCCAAAAGGGCTTTTAGAGGCTCGACCGAGAAGGTAAAAGGAAGGTGAATTTGCTCATCGAGATGGAGGCCGGGGAGCCGTCCATGTGGGTAGAGGACGGGACCCAGCAGCCTCACGAAGGACCCCATGTGCCCGTGGCGTCTGACTCGGGACACCGGCCATGACCGTGTGCATTCTGGGCAGAGAAAACCCCAAGAACAAGAGGAAAGCTCGCAGGAGCCCAGTGGTCGGACACTGAGCTTGAACATAGGCTGGCAGTCCAAGGGTGCCGTCCGTCAGCCCCGGGACTGTGCACTGGGCTCCCGCGCGGGCAGCGGGCCGCTCCCTCAGCCACGCTGGTGTCCACCGCTCAGCCGCCAGCTCCAGCACACGGCCTGGACCCTTTCCAGGTTCACACACGGTTCCAAATTCCTTTTGATAGCTGCCGTTTTCCCGCAAACCTTTCCTTGAAATGTGAAGATTAGAGAAGGAAGGTGGACACAAACCCAGGAGGACTGAAAAGTGGAGGGTAGTCTGAAATGACAGTTTGGGGGTCAGCAAGTCGGCGAGAGGTCGGGCCTCACGATCTGAGATTGTAAAGCAGGAAGGTCAGCCCGCCTTCCTCGTAGGCTGCTCTGCAAGGCCACCGGTCCTCCATCCCTGACGCTGGGAACCCCGTCAACCCTGGTGCCACCGCCGCAGAGGCATGAGCCGGGCCTCGGGGAAGCGGATGGGGGCGCACTCCGCTGAGGTCGTCGGGTGCCCGCACTTTTGCCACGCTCGCCGTCCTGACCGTGCCGCACACTGTGGTCCAGGCCACGGGCTTCCAGAAATTAGATGCGGCAGCCTGGCAAGAAGGAACTTTCCCGGCTGAACGAAGGACCATCGACTCCCACTTGCGGGTTTCCAGATTCACTCCTGCTCCTCAGCTTTCCCGGAGTAACGGGCACGACACGAGCCGGCCGTTCCTGCGGGCTGACGTCTGCCTTCTGTCCCACGACGGTCTCTTCTGTGTTTCTATCGCACACGTTCCTGAGACACCTAGTTGCACCGGGAACGAGTGCTTGGCGAGCACTGAAAACCGACACTCCGTTTTTGACTTCTCCCTGGTGCGTCTGACCCACTTATGGGATCCAAAATACACTTCCCCTGCCGTCTGTGGCCGTCCCATTCTGCTGTCACCCGTCATGCCAACGGTTCTTGATCGTCTGTTTATTCTGGTCCAACATCCACGTTGGACTAACTCGCAGAGAATTTAACCCCCCAGAGAGCGAGACGAGGCTGGGGTGCCAGGCCACTGAGGCTCCTACCAGCACCGCGTGGCAACTGTGTGTACCTGTCCCTGGCCTAGTTTGAGGACCTTGGACGTCGTTAGGTCTGGACCCTCCCCTCCTCCCACCGGAAGGACTGGAGCTTGGCTTGCCACCCAGTGAACCTGCCTTGTCACGGAGACCCCAGGACACTGACACAGGCTTCCTGTGCCTGCCCAGGAATGAGGACTTGCTTCCCTCTTCGGCCCTGCATCCGCATGGCTACAGGACTTGGGAGACCCGGTGGGTGTGTAGGACGACCAGGGCCAGCCCTGGGGCCAGCCACCTGCAGGCTCAGCTGGGACAAGGGCCCCGAGGGTCTGCACAGGTGCGGTCCCAGGTGCAGCTCCGGGCGTGGGTGCAGCAGGACTTCCTGGTGGGGTGGGGGCCTCAGCGGGGGCAGGGCTTTGGATGAACTCAGGGTGGGGTGGGGGGCTCCAAGGGCTGGATTGGGTGGGGCTTCAGAGGCGGCTCCAAGGTGTGGGGCGGGGCCACAGGTGGGCTGGGACAAAGGGACCCCAAGTCCCTGCAGCTCGTGGGCGTGGGCGTCCTTAGGGCCTCTCCGCCTGCCGCCCTGCAGACCCAGAGCCCGAAGGTCGGTGCGACTCTGTCCCGCTTGGTTCCCCTGGCTGCACGTGGGAGCTGCTGCCCCTTTCCCGCAGGTGAGCGCATGAGCTAGGCTGCCCAGCCTGTCATTCGGTCAGTTCACAGGGTCCTCCCAGCTTGGGTGGGCTTTCCTCCATCAGGTGCTTTAGGAGAAGTTATACCGAGTGACAGAATGTAAAGGACTAAGTTTCTGCGAGTACAAGCGTGTGCGTGTGTGTGGACAGGAAGGTACATAGGTGAGTGTAGACGAGTGATGGAGGGACATGATAGGTGGGTACAGAAGTAGACACACAGGCAGATGGAGAGACAGATGATAGATGACGGGTGGAGAGGCAGCCCCCTGGCTCGCAGCACCGGAACGCCCACCAGCCGGCAGCTGGGGGCCCCTCTGCACCATTCAGACAGGGACTACGGGAATGCCGTCAAAGCACACAGCATTTCCCACCCTGACCCAGCGCGGCCTTGGGCTCAGACGGCCAACACTACTTTCAAGAACTGGCATTAGAAATTTTCACATTTCTTGTTTTAAAATGGGCCTTGGTGCGGGTGGGGGTCAGTGGGAGGTTGGGGTGCAGGCGCCTGCGGTAGTGTTGGTGTGCGGGTGCTGGGCCGTATGAGTGGAGAGGGCCCCTACCCGTGATGAAGGCGCTGGGTCTCCATCCTCTCAGAGACCTGCCCAGTGTGGAGGCCAAGCCGGCTGTGAGCAGGCAGGTGGGCGGGACCGCGGGGAACAGGGTCCCTGCCTCTGGCTTCCATGCGAGGCTGGGTTTGTGCACTATAGGCATAAATTAAACCTCTTGGGATTACAAATAAAAATCATGGAACACTGATTAGAAGCTGAGGCTCTGCGTGGCTGCACAGAGTGGGTGTGGGACACAGGAACCAACCCCAGCACTCTCCCCACAGGCATGGAGAATCCGACAGCCATTCCAGTGAGAATATATGAGTAAAAGCATCTTATCCTATGATTGGACGTGTGGGTTTTAAAAGGCACCTTTATTTCCCTTCATGGCTGAATGCCCAGAGCACCTTTGGAACCTCCGGGAGTCCTCCACTGAGCTCTAGTGACCTCTGCTCTTCACAGGTCCCAGGCAAGGGATTTTCATTTTGTGATAAAAGATGGGGGGTGGGGGGGAGCTGTTGCCCAAATAGGCCACTGGAGAGCACCCTCCTTCCGAGCATCTTCTCTTCCGGGGTCGGCTTGTGAGTGTCGACTGCTGTAGGGTTTGGCCACCTGCTGCTCTAATCCTGATCCCTGGCCAGAGTTCTGGTCAGTCTAGAGTTGAGGTCGAGGCCCCCACCTCTCTCCAGCACACATCTCATTCTCTCTGTCCTGCCACGGAAGTGGCCATCGCCAGCCACACGTGGGTGGGTGCAAGCCCCTGCTCAGGTCACCAGCCGGGTCTGGTTCTGTGGCTGGCTCTCGAGAGAAAGCTGTGCAAGAGGCACGAGGACCTCTTCCCCACAGCCTGAGGCTCCAAGACCATGGTCAGCAGGGGCTGGTGGGAGGGGGTGGGGGCAGTCCCAGCTACCGGCCCTTCTGGGTCCGGAGCCTCTAGTGACATCATCTACCAGATGCGATGTGAAAAGGACATGGAGCAGATGGGTGAATTTGAGGTCCCCTGGCTAATGATCCTGCAGCCCCAGGTGGTCGTGCAGAAGACTTTTGCCTGGGAGGTTGGGTGGGGGTTGGGAGGGTCATGTTAACACTCACACTGTCTTGTTTCCGTGGGACCGTTTTAAATCAGAGAAAATCAGAGCACACTGGGCTCTGCCTGGTGTTGTCCGAGGCACCATGGAAGCTGACGCAGGGCGCCCCACCCCTGCCGGCCGCCCCTGCCCCGACCTTGACTCCCGCTCCGGCTCCACTCCCCAGCCTTCCTCCACCACCCACCCTCTGTGGTTTGGGCCAGACACGGGGGGTGGGGGGGGTGGCCAGGTAGCAAGTGAGAATTTCCTTTAAACATCACTTTGGTGTCTCCTTGAAAGGCTGAGCACTGGCTGACCCTGTGGCTCGCTCAGATGGCCAACTGGACTGGCCCCCGAAATGGGTCTGGTGTCCATTTCCTCCTTGGTTTCCAGTTTAGTTCCATCTGGACCTATTTTCCTGTGTCCTCAGCAGAACAGATCTCGGCTCCTCCAGCCAGCAGCCCCCACTGACACCCACACGCCTCCCCTCCCTAACCCCGTGGGTCCCAGGCCCCCACCCACCCCACCCCGACAGACTCCAGGCCACTTTATGGCCCATTTCCTTCGTCCATCAGTCAGAGGAGGTGGTTAGACGAGACGGCTGCCGTGGGGAGTCTTTTTTCCTGTAAGGACACCAAGGAGCAAGAACACGGGAGGAAGGAAGGCAGCCAGAGCAGAGAGAAATCACAGATACGCCCGTGCAGCTGGAGGGCAGGCGGCGGGAGGGGCAAGAGGGGCCGGAGGCAGATGGGGCCAGTGGGGTGGGCTCTCAGCCTGAGCTGGCTTCCACCCTGCAGGGGTGCACCGCTTCTGGGGCCACATGGCCCATTCCTTGAAAGAAGCCAGAAATCTGGAACTCTGTGTAGAATCCTGTGAGCTGTGAATGTTGGCAACATTTTTTACTTTTATTTTTCCTTTTTAATCTTGGATAGGGCAAACCGTCCGTTTGCAGCTTTCATACCAAGAGATGTTTCCTGGGGTTTTTAAACTAAGATTTTGTTTTATGTATTTATACAGAAAAGTAGAAAATGCCAGACAAAAGAAAGAGTGCTTGTATTTCACCGCTAAAAGTAACTATATAAAGTGAGAAGGGAAAGCAGTCCCAAGATCTCCAGTGTCTGGTCTGACCGGAGTCTGGTCACCAAAGGGGAACTGGGCCAACGTGGGCTGGAGTGGTCCTCAGGGGCCAGAACGTGCAGGGCCAGTGGGCAGAGGTGGGTGATGTAGTTTTGGAATATAGGTAAGGTTCGGTGGGGTGAGGTCCGGAGCCGACGGCCAAGAAGGATTTATTGAGGGAACTTTGGTGCAAAAAAGGTGGTTTATTACAGCGCGGGGACAGGCCCCGTGGGCAGAAAGAGCTGCTGCCCTGGGTTGTGAGGGGGGCTCATTATACACCATGGGGCTGGGGGAGGTATGGAAAAGGGAGGTTTCAGAAGAACTTTCATACACTAAAGAGGACCTACAAGACCCCGGAGGCCTTGCCTTTGTCAAGTACAGGTGGTTTCTCCCTCTAGCAAGGCGTTAACGAGAAGAGAGTTGGCGGCTTCCTGGGAGAATGTCACACTGGCCCACCCCGGAGTGGGGGTGGGGGTTGCAGGGTGTCAGCCTGTGCTTTGTCCTCGGCCAGCCTGCGGCTCCCTCATCAGCGGGGACTGAAGTAACGTTGAGATGTCCCAGGCGCTGGACCTCAGGTGGAATGACCAGGGCAGTCGGGACCTCTGTTCCCACGTGCTGGTGCGTGCTTGGTTCAGTACGTTTGTCCGCTGAACATAAATCCTTGTGCAGCCTCACCCAGCGGAGGAGAAACATCCCCCAAGGAGTGCCGACTACCCCAGATTTGGTGCTTACCATCCTCTCTAGCTGCTTCCTTTTCGTTTTCTCTTACACATATGACGTGCGCGTGCGCTTCGAGTCTGGTTTGTCAGCTGTCAGCGGGGCGGGCACGTGGGCGTGAGGGACGGTCTACCTCACTTGTGCTCCGTGCCGCTTCTGATCCTGTTGTGGGTACACATCCTGTTGGGTCTCCTGCTGTTGGACCTTGAACTGTGGTTCACTTTTTGGTAGTGTAAACCCTGATGCTGAGTGTGCCCCCGGACACACCCTAGAAGCAGCATGGCTGGGCAGTAGGGTATGGGAATACTCGACCTAATAAGATAATGCCACATTATTTTCAGAAGTGATGACAGCAGTTCACATCCCTACTAGCTGTGTGTAAGGGGTATGATTGATCCACAGCCTTTCCAATACTTGCTGCTGTGAGACTTGCACAGCAAGTGGGTATAAACCGATTTCTGCTTGAGCTCTTCATTTGCACTCCCCTGATAATTAGTAAGACTAAGAATCAATTCACATGTATATGTGTTGGCCAGTTTATAATACTGACCCTGCCAATCCATGAGCGTAGCAGATTCTTCCATTTACTTAATTCTTCTTTAGTTTTTGTATACTTCTGTGAAGAGGTCTTATGTATTTTTTTCATTACCTTTATTCCTAGGTATTTTACATTTTGGATCTATTGCTCAATGGCATTTTAAAAAGCTTTCTAGGGGCGCCTGGGTGGCACAGCGGTTAAGCGTCTGCCTTCGGCTCAGGGTGTGATCCCGGCATTGTGGGATCGAGCCCCACATCAGGCTTCTCTGCTATGAGCCTGCTTCTTCCTCTCCCACTCCCCCTGCTTGTGTTCCCTCTCTCGCTGGCTGTCTCTATCTCTGTCAAATAAATAAATAAAATCTAAAAAAAAAAAAAAGAAAAAGAAAATACCAAGCAGGGGCACCTGGGTGGCAGTGTTGTTAAGCGTCTGCCTACGGCTCAGGGCATGATCCTGGCGTTATGGGATTGAGCCCCACATCAGGCTCCTCCGCTATGAGCCTGCTTCTTCCTTTCCCACTCCCCCTGCTTGTGTTCCCTCTCTCAATGTCTCTATCTCTGTCAAATAAATAAATAAAAAATATTTAAAAAAAAAAAAGAAAGAAAAAGGAAATACCAAGCAGTTTTCCAAAGAGATTTGAACATGTTACTCCTAGCAGCAAGGTATAACAGTTCCAGGTGTACCACATTTTTATCAACAGTTTTTATTATCAACCCCTTGTTTTTGGGTGTGAGATGGTATCCTACAGTGGTTTTAATTTGCATTTTCCTGATTGCTAAGGAAGTTAGGAACATTTTCACATGCTTCTTAGTTATTCAGATTTCTTCTTTAATATAATAGTTCAAGTTTTTGACAATTAACAGAGTTCTTTACATTTTATTTATTGATTTGTAGTTGTTCTTTGCATAGGAGTTTTTATCAGACATACCGATTGTGAATATGTTCCCCAGTCTATGGATGTCTTCTAAACTTGCTTTTGATGAACAAGAGTTTCAACTTTTGATAAAGTCCAATTTATACATTTTTTTCTTTTGCTGTTAGTGCCATATTTGTCCTATTTTTAAAACCCTTACCTATTCCAAGGTCCTGTTTTCTTCCGGAAAATTTAAATTTAGCTTTCAGAAATTATTTTTTTGAGTTTGGTATGAGTACCGATCAAAGTTTATTTTTTTCCATATGGAAATCCAGTAGATTCAGCACGATTTATTGGAAAGACTTTCTTTTCCCTGTTGAATTACATCAATGCCTTTTTTGAAAATCAAGTAACTGTAACTTTATCCTTTGTCACACCACATTGTCTTAATGTGGCATCAAAATCTGGTAGTGCAAATCCTTCAACAGTACTGTTCTTCAGATTGTCTTGATATTGTAAGATGTTGGTATTAAATATAAATTTTGAAATCAGATTGTCACTGGAAAATCTGAAAATACATGGAGATTAAACAACACATTTCTAAAAAACACGTGGATGAAGGAAGAAATCTCAAGAGAAATTTAAAAGTATTTTGAACAAAATGAAAATGAAAACATGACTTACCTCATTTGTGGTATGCAGTGAAAGCAGTGCTTAGAGGGGAACTGACAGCGCTGAGTGCACACAATCAAGAAGAAGAAAGATTTAAAACCAGTCACCAAAGCTCCCACCCTGGGAAGCTGGAAGAAAAAGAGCAAATTAAATCCAAAGTAAGCAGAAGAAAATAAATTACAAACCTAGACCAGATGTCAATGCAATTGAAAACAGGAGGACATCAATAGAGAAAATCAATGAAACCAAAAGCTCTTTCTTTGAAAATATCAATAAAATCATAAAATTCTAGCTGGGCTAAGAAAAAAAAAAAGAGAAGACACAGATTACTAATATCAGAAACAAAAGAAGGGACATTACTACAGATCTCATGGACATTAAAAGGATAAGAAAGGACTATTATGGGGGCCCCCTGGGTGGCTCAGTCAGTTGAGTGTCTGCCTTCAGGTCGTGATCTCAGGGTCCTGGGATCAAGACCCACATTGGGCTCCCTGCTCAGCAGAGAGTCTGCTTCTCCCTCTCTCTCTCTGCTGTCTCTCTCTGTGTCAAGTAAATAAATAAAATCTTTTTTTTTTAAAGATTTTATTTATTTATTCGACAGAGATAGAGACAGCCAGCGAGAGAGGGAACACAAGCAGGGGGAGTGGGAGAGGAAGAAGCAGGCTCATAGCAGAGGAGCCTGATGTGGGGCTCGATCCCAGAACACCAGGATCACGCCCTGGGCCGAAGGCAGACGCTTAACGACTGCGCCACCCAGGCGCCTCTCATCTACTTTTTTTTTTTTAAAGATTGTTTTAAGTAATCTCTACACCCAACATGGGGTTCGAACTTACAACCCTGAGGTCAAGAGTCACATGATCCACCGACTGAGCCAGCCAGGCGCCCCTATACATCCATCTACTGAAGGACATCTTAGTTGCTTCCACCGTTTGGCAATTACGAACAAAGCTGCTATAAACATGTATGTGCAGATTATTGTGCAGACATGTTTTCAACTCATTTGGGTGAATATCAAAGAGCATGGCTGCTGGGTCTTACAGTGAGAGTATGTTTAGTTTTGTTGGTGACTGCCGAACTGTCTTCTGAAGGGGATGTATCTTGCATTCCCAGCAGCAATGAATGAGCGTTCCCACTGTCCTGCATCCTTATCAGCACGGGTGTTGTCACTGTTGGATTTTGGCCATTCTAACAGGGGTGTAGTGGAATTTCGTTGTTGTTTTAATTGGCAATTTCCTAATGACATATGGTGTGGAACATCGTTTCATTACGCTTATTTGCCATGTATGTATTTATGTGGGTCTATTTCTGGGCGCTGTGTTCTGTTCCATTGATCTGCTTGTCTATTCTTCCGCTAATAACACACAATCTTGATTACTGTAGCTTTACAGTAGGTCTTGAAGTTGGATAGTGTCAGTCCTCAAACTTTGTTCTTGTCCTTCAACACTGTTTCGGCTTTTGCCTCTACATAGAACTGTTAGAATCAGTTTGCCAATATCTACACGAGAACTGGCTGGGATTTTGACTGGGATTGCACTGAATCTACAGATGAAGTCGGGAATGACTGACATCCTGACATTATCAGTGAGGCTTCTGATTCATGGACACAGAATATCTCTCCATTTATTCATAGTTCTTTGATATCTTTCATCAGATTTTATAGTTTTTCTCATGTAGACTTTATACATATTTTGTCATGTGTATACCTAAGTATTTCATTTTGGGGGTACTAACATAAGTGGTTTTAAGTTTTTTTTATGTCAAACTCTACTTGTTCGCTGCTGGCATATGAGTAATTGACTTTTGTATACTCGCCTTGTATCCTGTAACTTTGTTATAACTGCTTATTAACTGCAGAGTTTCTTGGCAACTCTTTTGTATTTGCTCCACAATCATGTCATCAACAAACAAAGATAGTTTTCTTTCTTACCAATCTTTGTACCTTTTCTTTTTTCTTCTTCTTCCTTTTTTTTTTTTTGTCTTTTTGCATTAGCTAGGACTTCCAGTAAAATGTTGAAAAGGAGGAGAGAGAACATTCTTCCCTTGTTCTTTTTTTTAATGATTTTATTTATTTCTGAGAGCGCGAGAAAGAGAGAGAGAGCATGAGAGGGTGGAGGGGCAGAAGCAGAGGGAGAAGCAGGCTCCCCAGTGAGCAGGGAGCCCAACACAGGGCTCGATCCCAGGACCCCGGGATCATGACCTGAGCCAAAAGCAGATGCTTAACTGACTGAGCCCCCCAGGTGCCCCTCTTGTCTTGTTCTTGATCTTAGTGGGAAAGCTTTGATTTTCTCACTATTAACTGTGATGCTAGCTGTAGGTTTTTTGTAGGTGTTTATTATCAGTTTGAGTAAATTCTCTTCTATCGCTAGTTTGCTGAGAGTATTTTAAAACCATGAATGAGTACTGGAGTTTGTCAAATGTTTCTTCTGTGAGTACTGAGAGGGCAATGTGGTTTTCTTCTTTAGCCTATTGTAGATTTTAGTACTATTTCTTTCTTAAATGTTTGGTAGAATTCACGGTGAACCTACATGAACTTGGTGCTTTCTGTTTGGGAAGGTTATTAATTATCGGAACTAGGAATGCCTGAGGCACTCATCTGGGCTCATGTTATTCATAGTGAGCCCACAGACATTCCCCACCAGGGCCAATATGAGGACTGACCCTTGTATTCTTATAGTCACAGGATGCACTTCCAAAAAACCATCAGCTGGTTTGAGGAACAAGATTTATTACTCACAATTCCTGGAGGATACACGGAACACCCAAGGACCACCCAGTGAGAGAGATCACAGGTAAAGAGAGAGCACATGCACCTGGGGCTCTGCCTTTATTAGGATCCAAGGACAGGGCGTCTAGGGTTTTTCTGGTTCTTTTCTGGCTAACTTAACACATAAGAGTGGGAATTAGGGCACTGAAGGGAGATATGGAGTCATTCACACCATTATCTAGGTTACCCAGAGCTTTCTGAAAGAGGGACCTTCATGTTTGGGGATGACCTAGTTCCTTATCTGGTTTTTGTTTTGTTTTGGCTGGTAGCTGTGTCATACAGGTGGAGATATGTTTATTCAAGACAGATGTCTTTTGAAATGGATGCCTCAGTAATCAAAAGCTTCATGTCAGATGACTGGATAAAGAAGATGTTGTGTATATATACAATGGAATATTACTCAGCCATCAAAAAGAGTGAAATCTTGGGATGTCTGGGTGGCTCAGTCAGTGAAGCATCTGCCTTCAGCTCAGGTATTGATCCCAGGGTCCTGGGATCAAGTCCTATATCAGGGTCCTTGCTCAGCAGGGAGCCTGCTTATCATTCTGCCTGCCACTCCCCCTGCTTGTGTTCTCTCTCTCTCTCTCTGACAAATAAATAAAATTTTTAAAAATCTTAAAAAAAAAAAAGAATGAAATCTTGCCATTTGCAACAATGTGGATGGAACTAGAGCATATTAGGCTAAGTGAAGTAAATCAGTCAGAGAAAGACAAATACCATATGATTTCATTCATACGTGGAATTTGAGAAAAAAAAACAGATAAACATAGGGAAAAGAAGGAAAAATAAAATGAGACGAAATCAGAGAGGGAGACAAACCATAAGAGACTCTTAACTCTAGGAAACAAACTGGGGGTTGCTGGAAGGGAGGTAGGTGGGGGGATGGGGTAACTGGGTGATGGGCATTAAAGAGGGCATATGAAGGAGTGAGCACTGGGTGTTGTATGCAACTGATGAATCATTGAACTCTACCTCTAAAACTAATAATACATTATATGTTAATTATATTGATTTTTAATTTAAAAGAAGAGAAAAAATAGCTTAATGTCACTTAACACTACAGTGTCTTTTAAGGAATTAGTTCATTTCATCTGGGTTATCACATCTGTGGGTTTGTGGGCAAGGAGTTGTTCATAACATTTTTTTAAAGATTTTATTTATTTAGGGGTGCCTGGGTGGCACAGCGGTTAAGCGTCTGCCTTCGGCCCAGGGCGTGATCCCGGCGTGATGGGATCGAGCCCCACATCGGGCTCCTCTGCTATGAGCCTGCTTCTTCCTCTCCCACTCCCCCTGCTTGTGTTCCCTGTCTCGCTGGCTGTCTCTATCTCTGTCAAATAAATAAATAAAATCTTCAAAAAAAGAAAAGTAGATGAATGTATAGATTGTGGTATATCCAGCCAATTGAATATTATTTAGTCCTAAAAATTACATAGGCTATCAAGCCATGAAAAGCCCTGGAGGAAACTTACTTATTGCTAAGTGAAAGAAACCAGTCTGAGAATACCTACTGTACGGTTCCAAGTACATGACATTCTGGAAAAGGTAAAACTGTAGAGACAGTGTAACGGTCAATAGTTGCCAGGAGTTAGTAGGGAGGGAGGATGAAGAAGTGGAATACCGAAGCTTTTAGGGCGGGATCAGTATGATTCTATACGTGTCATTATACATTTGCCCAAAATAGAAAATGTACAAGACCAAGAGTGGACCCCAAGTAAACCATGGGCTTTGGGTGATTATGCTGTGTCAATGTACGTTCACTGATTTTAGCAAATGTGCCATTCTGCTGCAGAATTTGGATAGTGGGGGAGGCTGTGTGTAGGTGCAGGGCAGAGGGTATATGAGAAGTTCCTGTACTTTCTGCTCAGTTTTGTTCTGAACCTAAAATTGCTATAAAAGTGAAGTCTATTTTTCCCCCAAAATCGGGTTTCTAATTTCTTCCAAGATAATGCTGAGATTTTGACTGAGATGGCATTTTCTGTAGGTTAGCTTGGAAAGAATGGGCCCCTTAACAATACTGAGTCTCCCCATCCAAAAATACGATATATATCCAAAGTGTTGGGTCTGCTTTAGAGTTTTAAAACAGTGTTTTGTATTTTTTCTATAGATCTTTGCACATCTAAATTAATTGCCAATAAGTTGATATTTTTCATGCTATTTTAAACAATATTTAAAATTGTTTTCCAATAGTTTGTTGTTACATAGAAACATACTGATTTCATTGCATAGGTCTTATATCTGGAGAATCTGCTGAAATTAGTGGTTAGTTTTGGTAGAGTCTTGTGGTATTCCACATACACGATCATATCGAGGAATAAAGACAGCTTAAGTTCTTCCTATTCAATATTTATGCCTCAATTTCTTTTTGCCTTATTGCACTGGTTAGAACCTTCTGATTAATGTTGAACAGAAGGGGATTTTCTTCCAACTGTTTTGAAAGTTTCAAAATACTGTGACGTTGGTGGGGCGCCTGGGTGGCTCAATTGGGGAAGCGTCTGACTTTGGCTCAGGTCATGATCTCAGCCCTGCGTTGGGCTCCCCACGAGTGGGGAGTCTGCTTGTCCCTCTCCTTCCTCTGCTCTTCCCCCTACTCATGTTTTCTCTCTCTCTCAAATAAACAAAACCTTTTAAGAAAATACAGTGAGGTTGAGCACATAGTAAAATACACACTCATACCTAAACAACTGTTATCATTTTGCCATATTTGTTCCCCCCACTCTTTCTCTCTCTCCTCCTCTCCCATCTCAAAGACACACATACATTTCTCCCCCAACCATTCAAAAGTAAAGTATTGGCATCATGATGCTGAGTAACTCAGTTCATCACCATGCCTCTTCTAAGAAAAAAGATAACCATCTACAGTGTCACAATACCATTGTCATACTTAGCAAAATAGCAATGTCTTCTCTTGTCTATTTTTTGGAACATATATAATCTTCCCCAATTGTCCTTTATAGCTTCTTTTTTTTTAAAAGAAAATAGTTTCATTGAGCTATAATTCATGTGCCATCAATTCACCCATTTAAAATGTACAATTCAATGTTTTTTGGTTACTAATTTCTAAAATTGTGGTAAAATATACTTCATAAAATTTGCCATTTTGCCTATTTTTAAGTGTACAATTCAGTGGTATTAATTAAACTCACAATGTTGTGAAACCATCACCACTTTCTATTTAAAAACTTTTGAATCACCCTAAACAGAAACTCTGTGACTATTACATAATACCACTCCCCATTCTCTGCTACCCTTCGTCACTGGTCACCACGCATGTACTTATCTATCTACTAAGTTGCCTATTTTAGATATTTCATGTAAATAGAACCATACTGTTTGCCCTCTTGTGTCTGACTTACTTCACTTACTATAGTATTTTCAAGGTTCATTCACGTTGTAGCATGTGTTAGAATTTCATTCCTTTATACGGCTGAATAATATTCCATTTTGTATATTTATACCACATTTTGTTTATCCATTCACCCATTGTCGGGCACTTAGGTTGTTTCCTCCTTTTGCCTATTGTGAATAATGCTGCAAGGAACATTGGCATAGAAGTATCTAACAGATATACGTGTGTGTGTGTGTGTGTACAGTTCTATTAATGTGATGTGTTAACATTGATTGATTCTCTTATGTTGAAAAATACTTGCATCCTTGGAATAAATCCCACTTGGTCATAGTGTATGATTTGATGAAAGATATGACTATAAATCCAAGAAGCTCAATGAATTCAAAGTAGGATGAACTCAAAGTAGAGTAAACTTAAAGAGACCCACACTGAGACACATTATAATCAAACTCAAAGACACGTAGAATCTTTAAAGCAATGAGATGTGACTCATTGAGATCCTTAGTAAGAGATCCTGAGTAAGAATAACAGCCAGTTTCTTATCAGAAGCCATGGATGCCAGAAGGCAGTAGGATGACATATTTAAAATGTTGAGGGAAAACCCTCCAACCTGCCAATCAAGGATTCTGTATCCAGAAAACCTGTACTTCAAAAACAAGGGCGAAAGTAAGACATTTCCAGATAGACAAAAGCAGAAAGAGTTTATTTCCACTAGAGCTGTCCTACAAGAGATGCTATAGAGAATTCTTTAGGTTGGGACAGAAGGACACTAGACACAGCCAGCGGCCATATGAAGAGACAAAGACCTGTAGTAAGGGTGAATACAGGGGCAAATTATTGTATTCTTGGTTAGTAGCTATACTTTTAATTTCCTACCTGATTTAATAGACAAATACATAAAATAATTAGAACTCTACATATTGGGCAAATAAGGTATATTTGTGTAAATGGATCAAAAAACATAGATCGGCAGAATGGATAACAAGCAGGATCCAGCTACATGCCGCCTGGAGGACTCGCTCTTGGTCTGAGGACCCACAAGTTGAAAGTGAGAGGATGGAAAAAGATTTTACTCACAATTTAGTTGTGACCAAAGAGTGACCAAAAGAGACTGAAGTGGCTATGTTAATATCAGACAACATAGATTTTAAGTAAAACATTGTCATAGGAGGGGTGCCTGGGTGGCTCAGTTGGTTAAGCTGGCCCTGGACTGTGGCTCAGGTCATGCTCTGGGCGTGCATCTGGGCTCCATACTCAACGGGGAGTCTGCTTGAGATTCTGTCCCTCTCCCTCTGCCCCTCCCCAGGCTTGCACACACGCACATGCACTATCTTTAAAAAATTGTTACATGAGACAAAGGACATTCTGTAATAATAACAACAACATAATGTGATTGTGATAAAGGGTGAGTTCACAAGAAGATATAGCGATTAGAAATATACACACTAGGGGCACCCAGGTGGCTCAGTCAAAGAGCACTTGAGTTCAAGCCCCACGTAGGGTGTAGACACTACTTAAATAAAACTTAAAAAATAAATACATGTATATACACACTAAACACCAGTGTTTCTAAATAAAGGAAGCGAGCACTGACAGGTTAAGGGAGAAAAAGGCCGTTCTAGAACAACATAGGGGACCTCGATGCCCCACCTCCAGCAATGGGCACAACACCAAGACAGAAGGCCATCAGGAACTCAGAGGCCCTGCACCACACTACACACCAATTGGACCTAACTCAGCCTGGCGACATCAGCACACACATTTGTCTCCAGCACGCATACAGCCTTCTCCAGGGTTAGGTCCTGGAGACACGGCCGACCCGGTGTGAGCCAGCAGTGCGTTGAAGAAGAGCCTTGCTTGGAGTCTGCTCATCTCAGTGCCCTGGCTTCTTACCAGCCCCAAAGCAGGGTGCAAACCGAGAAATTTTAAGCAGGAAATAGCATGATCTCCATTTTTAAAATACCACTCTGGCTGCTGGATAGGTAAGCGATCCGAGTGGGACGACTGCAGGAGGGAACAAAGGAGTTGTTTCGTTGTCCTCAATGAAGAGGACAGTAGAGGGCCAGGGGGATGGCAGAGGAGATGGGAAAGAGAAGAGCTCAAGGTATTTCAAGTTGCTGACTGGTTTTAGCTACTGAGAGCACATGAGGCATTTGACTTCCATCCAGGTTTCTAGTACGAATAACTGGGCGGACAGAGTTCCTTTCCTGCACCGGGGGATGCTGGACAAAGGCGCAGGATTGGCGGAAGAGTCATGAGTTCACGGTTGTTGTCACAGATGACATGGTAAGCGTTCGTCATATCACCCAGTTGCCTACTGAGAAGTCGTGCTCTTCCAACCTCGCATCAAAGGCTTATTATGATGGTGTCCGTGAAGCCAAGAATTTATTTTTATTTTTTTAAAGATTTTGTTTATTTATTTGAGATAGAGCAAGAGAGAGCGAGCACAAGCAGGGGGAGTGGCGGGCAGAGGGAGAGGAAGAAGCCGACTCCCCGCTGAGCAGGGAGCCCGATGCGGGACTCGATCCCAGGACCCTGGGACCATGACCTGAGCCGAAGGCAGATGCTTCACTGCCTAAGCCCCCCAGGTGCCCCGAAGCCAGAATTTAAATGGTTTTCCCCTAAGGAATCTGTGGCCTGGTTATAGGACGGCAAACCTAGACTGGAGAAAGACTCGGTGTGTGCTGTGCTGGAGGTTTTAGGGAGTGTGGAGAGGAAGAATGCACTCTCGAAATGGCCTATCGACGTCTTGCTTTCTGCTGCCCGGCTTGGAGTGCCACTGCCAGCAACCTTTCCCAAAACTGCCCTGTGTCCAGTCCTCCTGCCCCAGATGCCCCACACCCGCCCACACCAGCCTCTTCCTTGTCCTGGCCCGACAGCCTGGATGTGGGCTCCTGGGCCTGACCCCTGCTCTCCCTGCCCGTGTGGACCCTCAGCGTCTTCTACTAAAGCTCTCTGTAGCCCACACCTGCAGTTTGGAAGCTGGTGTCTGAAGGAACCCCTTACGTTTAAGAAATCTGCTCTCNACTGCCCTGTGTCCAGTCCTCCTGCCCCAGATGCCCCACACCCGCCCACACCAGCCTCTTCCTTGTCCTGGCCCGACAGCCTGGATGTGGGCTCCTGGGCCTGACCCCTGCTCTCCCCCCGTGTGGACCCTCAGCGTCTTCTACTAAAGCTCTCTGTAGCCCACACCTGCAGTTTGGAAGCTGGTGTCTGAAGGAACCCCTTACATTTAAGAAATCTGCTCTCGTTAACTATTGGCAGGAGGCAGGTGCCACCCTCCCCCACCTCGCCCCCTGGGGAAATGTCACCACTACCAGAAGCTAGAGCAGTGGAGGAAGCCCGCCCATTCCCAGGCTTCAGTCCACGGTGCTGTGCTGCAGAACGGTAATCGCATTTGGACCGGTTTAAACCATTCTGGTCTCCAAGGCACAGTTTGCATGTTGGTGCCCCTGCCCCAGCCAGGTCGAGGGAGCAGCCCAGCTTCCCTGGCCCACGCGTGTTGCTGCTGAGCCAACTGACTGCAAATCTGCCGTCCTATTTTGGCAATCCTCTATCTTACTCATCTGTACGATATCAGCACTCAGAGTTTGGGGAGGAATGCAGGAAAGGCAAAACTTACGAAAGTGTGGTTTGTCTTCTTACCAGAGAACTCTATTTCTATTTCTCAGCTAAAGGAATCTGAGCATCGGAGAGGCTGAGATGACTTATCCGAGGCCATTTGACTTCCCTTCGTGTCAGCCTCACTGTAGCAGGTGGGCTGTAAGATCAGCAGACAGGTAGTGGAGAAATGACCAAAGCGTTCGGTTGTACATAAAGTCAAGTTACCCAACACCTGCTGTAGGTTCCGGGGCTGCTTTCCCTCCCCATGACAGAACCGGATTCTATGGAGGAAGGACGTGATGTAAGGACAGCGTGGGTATTTCCACCTCACACTGTAGGGTCCTGTAGAAAATAATCTTGTTGCCATCCCAGCTAGGGCAGTGTGGCCTCCCAGGAGGAGCCCTTTAGAAGGGCTGTGGGGTTAAACGGCCAAGACCGAGACGATTTCTTGCATTGCAGAAGCCAGAGAGCACTGCAGGCAAAGGGTAAATGAAAAGGGTCTGAACAGTAAACAGGCTGGGGAGGTCAACTTCAGTGAACTGGGTGCCACAGTCTAGAATTTGTCAGATCTGAGAAGTACTTTCCAAATGACCATGGCTTCAGCCTGCAAACGATCATGCGTCTTTTAAGATGTGAGTAAGTGCTGGGAGCCCAATACACAAGGGGGGCCAGGACTGGCCCTCTTCCCAAGAAATTTGACCAGAAATGTTCAAAATGAATAATGACGTAAGGAGGAGTAAGGATGTCTCCACGTGTCTAGGTGGTGGGGTGGGGACTGCAGAATTTCTCTGTCAACGGGGCTTAGAAGCGGTGACCTCCCGGGAGAGGGCCAGGGGATTTATCCTGAGGTTGAGCAAACACACTGATTTACTGATATTTTATGATACCCATACATAAGCAGGACAAAGTTTTCCAAAAATGGCTGTATATTTTAGCAAAGAATGAGAAAATGTCCCTTGTCCACATTAGGAACATTCCCCTATATAACTTCCATGAGCCCCTGCCTCATCCCTGTCTTCCCACATCTTGACATCACCATATCGTTGGAAAAAAAGAAAGGCTGGACAGGACCAGTGTCGTCAAGGAGGGAACCAAATCGGATATTTAACACACACTTAGAATTTCAATTTTCAAGGGATTAGAACACGTTCTCTCTTTAAAGGACAGTTTAATGGGGTGATGATGTTGGGGGACCCCCTGAGACTCAACAGAGCAGGCCAACAAAGAAAGAGGGAGCTTTTGGGAGATGCAGACTTTCCCCGGGAAGGATCTGATCACTTTATTCTAATCAACACAGAACAGTACCATGGATGATGACACAGGGCTGAACGCCAGCCACTGAGATGGGGACAGGTCAACACCCGAACGAAAGCATCACCAAAAGTCATGCTTCCCGAACCCATGCTGCAAACAGAGTGGATCCTGGAGGGTCAGGTGGATGCAGGCACCTGCAGGCTCATTACTCTTCAAGAAGGTTGCATGTCTGTGATCCAGTCTAGAGACTTCAAGGCAGGGCAGCGGCCAAAAATATTTGGATCTTCAACCAAAACTTTTAGAAATTCTGACACGTTTTAACACAGAAATGGGGGTTCTGTGGTATATTTGACTATGGAGTCAAAAAATAAAAACCCCAACCAACTTGTTGCCCTTTTCCCAAGTAAACCAGAGCCTCTTGAGCTGTCCCTGCTGTGGTAGCTCTTGTGAGATCGGCGTTTTTCACTACAGTCTGCTTAGGCAGACATTACGGAGAATATTAGGGGTCGTTATCCCGTGGGAATGTTGTCGAATTACTGGGATCTTGAGTACGTGGGGAGAGGTTTAAGATTCTGTACTCCGATCCTCTTTCTTCCTGAGCCCCCAGCTCTTACTGAGAGGCTTGCTGTCCTGTGTACTTGGGTCTACGGGCTCGGAGTGGAGCATCCAGCTGCTGCCTGGGGGGCGCATGTTCAAATACAGTCAAAAATAAAGAGATACTGTGCAAGAAAAGGGGAGCTAGGACACATGACCCTAGAGGGACAACACGGAGGCTGCAGGTTCCGACACCCCGGGGACCTGCTAGGGGCCAAGAGCGGTATAAACTGCACCAGCAAAGAATTAAGACCATTCTGCAGGCACGAATGTGCAGGACTTTGCCTCTGCCCCATTACCCTCACCATCCACCTATCTTTGTGCCCATCTGTGCTAATCTGCACAAAGAAGGTGCATATTTCTGTCTTCAAGAAACCAGTGCTGCGCCCAGTGTTAGCAGAAGCGGCCCGTTGGCAGGGAAGCAGGAGTGGACATGAACCGTGTTGGGGTGTAATGGAACAGCAGCTGCCCCCACAGTGGAGAGAGGCCTTTGCTCTGCTCCTCACTGCACAGAGCCGCGCAGCCCTGAACTTTGGACTCCCGCCCGCCCTTTGCTGGGTCTCTAGCCTAGGGGGTGGGGGGATATGGGGTGGGGGGCAATGCCTCCCTGCAGGTGGTGGGCTCCAAGGAGGACCAGTCTCCAGGGCTCAGGGTCCACCGGGCCTACCCGGTGCTGGGGGAGCAAACAGGCTGCCTGATTTCCCTCCTGAGCAGCCCACCAGGATGCAGGAATCGGGTGTAGGCTGGGTTTAGGCATGGAGACCGCTCGCCCTGCAGGTGCACAGGGCCTGCTGCGCTGTGTGTACGTACGCACACGCTATCTTCTCCGTGCACCTACACTTGCACACGGGCAAATACGCACACTGCACAAACCCAGCCTGCCCTTCTCTTCCACAAGTACACTTGGACACATGTGCACATACACTCATCACCTCTCCTCCACGTGTGTACAGCCACACATGCATGCAGCTGGCCTCTATCCAAGTGGCACACACCTCTGCCCTCTCCTCCAAGGATACGCACGCCTGCATGCGCGCACTCCCAACCCCCTCTCCACATAAGCGCCTGTGCGCGCAAGATCTACCCTCCTTCCGCCTGCATGAACACACACCCAGAAATACACTCATGTGCACATGCACACACCTGGCCTCCTCTCTCCCTTGCATACATCCGTGCACACACACTTGCCCCCCTCTGCACACACCTGGCCCCTCTCCGGGCAGCTCAAGCACGCTCCCGGCCCTTCTCCAGGTGCGCGCACACCTCCGGTCCCTCTCGGAGTGTGCACACACACCAACACGTACACACCGCCTGCCCTTCTCCAAGTGTGCGCGCACACTGGCACGTTGCACACCTGCGGCTCCTCTCCAGGTGTGCGCACACCTCCGGGCCCTCTCCAAGTGCGCGCGCACCACGGCCTCTCGCGCCAGACTTTTCCGTCTCTGTCCCCGCCCGGCGCGCACGCGCACATGCACCCGCACCCCCGCGCGCGCAGCCCATCCCCCTCGGAGCGCGCGGGCCGCACCGGCGGGAGGAGGAGGG
>NC_048224.1:140972375-140974834 GCF_002007445.2 Ailuropoda melanoleuca
ACTGCCGGTTCCGGCGCGGGAGGCGCGCGCGTGGCGGCGGCGGAGGCCGGGTGACAGGCCCGCCGGGCCGGAAGCCCACCTGTCACGGTGGCCGCGGGTGGCTGCGGGCGGCTGCGGGCGGCCGGGTCTTTGTGTGGGCCGGTGGGCTGTACCCGCTGTCGGGGGGGGGGCGGGCGCCGGTGGGCAGCTGCCCCCAGGCCGGGCCGCGGGTCTGGAGAGGAGGGAGGGCCGCTCCGGGGAGGGGGGTGCCGGGGCCGCCGGGGTTTTCGTTCTTACTCATTTCTTGTCTTTCCGTCTTTCTTACCAGAAAAATCAATTTTCTTCTCTGGAGGGTGAACCCGTAGCATCGATTTCACGGATCTGGTAACATGGCAAAAGATGTAAGTATATCTGCTCCGTCCGCGGACACGTCCTCGCTCTCCGTCCGTGGCTCGGCCGCGGCGCTGCGCGGGGGGCCCGGGGTGCCCGCGGCGCCGGTCCTGCAGGCTGGGTCGCCCTCCCTTCTGGATATTTGGGTTAAGTGAGGCCAAGCGCTGCGGCTGCGGCCGGCCATGCGCGCGGGGACCCCGAGCACCTGCGTGTGGACGGCAGGCCTAAGCACTTGCTTTGGCTACGTTGTTGTGGGGTGTTTTGTGCTTTTTTTGCCTCAGAAAAATGAAATTTGGTGACTAATGAAATGTGAAAAATCCTACTTCGCTTTTTCCGTGTTTGTCACGAAACTATAGAATACGTTGAAAATTTTTTTAAAGTTCGTTCCAGGAAACAGGCGTTTAGGTCCCACAGCTGTGCGTTCCCCGGGTCGTGTGCTTTGCTGCGCGCTGTGGTGGTCAGTGCAGCCGGCCGCCCCGTACTTGTGCAGAGCTGGAGACGCGGCCCAGAGCGGCGGCATGTGCCCGACCGCGGGGCGTCCCGTCCAGGAAGCCTCGCTGAAGGCGTGCCGCGCTCGGTCGCCTCTGGGCACGCACCGCTGTTAGGCTCCCGCCCTGCGGGGCGCAGTGTGGCAGAGAGTGAGAATCCGTGCTCGCACCTGCGTGGTGTGGCGTAAGCTGAAGTCGTCTCTGCGCGCCATGTCAGCTTGCGGTTATCACCTCTGGGTGCGTTTGTGGATGGCCATACCCCGTTCCCTGGTGTTTACTCCCCAGAGGTGCCGGACAGGTGGTGTGTGCACGGTAACAAAGGAGGGGTCTCAGGGAGCCTGTGTGCTCCAGCGAGCCACGTTTGTTGACTTTACTAACTGTGTTCGGAGGCTGAATGCGTGTTGGGAGGCCCTCTTGGAGCCCGCGGTGGCTTCTGCCGTCTCCTGCAATGGGCAGCTCCACAGAAGCAGCCTCCGCAAAGTGCAGGGCAGCCTCGGGCTCCCCCTGGCTGGGTGTCCCTGGAGCTGACGGTGGGTGACCCTCTGGAGGGTAGAGTGGGGTAGTGGAGGCCGAGAAACAGCCTGAGGAGAAGCAGAGGTGAGTGCCTCCCTGTCCTGAGAGCTGGGGACGTCAGGTGTGGCTGGCACCAGGTGTCACCAGGGCTGGTGGATGGGCTGGGATGGGCGGTGTGGTCCCCAGGAAGGCGTTCGGCTATTTCTCTCGCTGCCTTGCTGTTTTGAGGCAGGGGCTTGACATCTGAGTCTGGGGCGGTGACCCCGGCAGCCGGTGCTGGAAGCAGCAAGGGTTAATTGAGGCAGTAGCCCTGCAGTTTGAGCTAACGTAAGATCAGAGCCCGTAAGTACAGGGGGTGGGCTGGGACCCCAGCTTTACAGAGCTCCGGGGTCTCTGTGGAGGGCTGGAGGGGGCTGGAGTTGGGCGCTGGGGGTCACAGTGAAAGAGGACAAATTTAGGGGACAGGTACGGGTCAGCTAGGCAGATTTTGGTGAAGAGGGTACAGGAAAATGGCATGGCAGGTTTTGAGAACGCTAGACGGCTGAGCGTGTTGACCGAGGGGTGATGGAGTGGTGGGGCATGGGCAGGTTTTAAAGGGTAGGAGCCACCCCTTGAAGGAGAGGGGCGCCAGCTGGAGGGGGCCTAGGGAGGGGCAGCAGGCCCGGGGCCGTGTTGGCCGTCCTGACCGGTTATCTGTGGGCCACACTGTGGTCCTGGCGGGCATCTAGGCACGCAGACCGCTGTCGTAGGCTAACCCCCCGAACTGTGTCTCTGGTGGAGGGGCCTGATGTCATCTTCTGGGAAGACCTGTATCTTTTCACTCATCCTGTGGTGGGCGTGTCTCAGTTTAGAATTGACACGAGCCAGGCCCTTGGCTCCTGTGTGCGGTGTGTCTACCTCAGTTCTCAGCATGTGGGGACCAGGGGGAAATGCCCGAGTCGAGGGCGACCTGCCTGTTTTGTTCATGCGTCCATCCTGTCCATCATTTGCTGTTTGACGAGTGCCCGTGCCTGGCATAGAGAGCAAGGTGTACCATTTGGCTGCTCCCACAAAGCTTGCAGGGGCTGGGGGGGCCTAGAGCAGTGGGGT
>NC_048224.1:140974855-141031150 GCF_002007445.2 Ailuropoda melanoleuca
CACAGTATGAGGGGACCCTGGGGCAGGGGGCTGGAGGGGGGGCAGGGGTAATGGGGAGGCTGGGACGTGGAGGGACCAGGGGTTGGAGGGGTAGAGGGTGGATGGAGAAATTGGGTTTGCCCCAGGGGCAGGAGGGCATGGGGGGGAACCGGGAGGTATGGGAAGGCAGGGCTGGGGTGGCTGGGGGTGGAGGCCCCCGAGGAAGCAGTGCTGTTTTCATAGGAATGGGGGGACAGGAAGAGCGTGGAGGTGGGTGTGTGGGGCCTGCAAGAGGCTAGACCGGGAGCCCAGCTGCTCTGGCGCTCACTGCACCTCGTGTTTTCTGTTTCTAGAACACAAATAAATATTTCTGTGTTTTTAAAAAGGGTATCTAGACAAAACACTGTAATTCCTTTGCTTGAAAAAACCCTTGCATTTTCTAGCAACGTGTGAAAATGAGCCTGATTCCTTGGTGATTTGTTGCAAGCGTTGTGTTTTGCAAGCGTGTGTCTTCACCTGGAGGTGTGTGTGACAGGAGCGAGTGGGCTGCCATCAGGTGTCCTGGGGGCAGGACCCTGTGCCCTCCTGCTTCCCTGGCTTTACTCCGGCCTGACACAGACGGCCATGCGGCCTGGGGCAGCGCATCAGGATGGAGGCCTGCGGGTGCCTGTCTCTGGAAGCTGGCTGGGCAGCGAGGGCCGAGCGGGCCGTAGGCCTTTGACATTCATTTACTGGAATTATGTTGGTGTAAGCTGGCAATGAAAAATTCAAATGGTAAAAATCCAAATTCCGTATTCGTACCTGGCGTGGAGGGGAGAAAGCTCAGGTGGCACAAAGCACAATGTGAAAGTGACTGAGACCCCACCTCCGTCATTCCCAGAAGTGACTGACCCTGAGCAACAGTTTTGGGGTTCACTTATGGAATTTAATATAAGAATATCAGCAGGGACTGGGATCTGGGGCGGGAGTTCTCTGGCTGTAGAGACGGCCACACAGTGACAGCGGTCCCTCCTGCAGTCTGGGACACCTTTGGAGGCCAACACCTGGGGGTCAGTGCAGCCAGCAGAGAACTGCCTCATGGCCTCCCACCAGCGCCCACATGGGACCCTCTGGCCGCGTGCGGGCTGCCCCTCCATGCTCAGCCTGGAAGCGTGGGGCCCTCCTTAGTTGAGCATCGTGGGCTGTGTTTCTACAGTCCTATGGAGAGAGTCTCAGCTGGGCAAGGCACACGGTGACATTTCAGTTGCCATCCTCGGACCGTGTGGGTCTCTGCTCCCACAGCCATGGACCTGTCCCTCTGTCATGGGGTCTCATCACCCCGGGAGGTGAAAAATGGAGATTATGTGCTCGTTAATGAAGCTAGGGATCTGTGATTTTGGTTTTGTGCCAATCGAGGCTCCCATGGACATAGATCATGACTGGGGAGGTTCACCAGGCTGAGAAGACGGTCACATTTTCAGCGCTGAGAAGGGCCCCAGAGGTAAACCTCAGAGAAAATACAGAAATTGTAAGTGCTTAAATGTGCTCATTGTGTTAGAAATTGCCCTTGGGTGAAGTAGGAAGGGGAAGGCATCTGACGTGATAGTGTGCCCATATGCGAGCTGTGTGCATTGCTGTGTGTGTGTGTGTGTGTGTGTGCGCGCGCGCGGTGCGGCCCCACAGGGCTTTGCGGATTTTGTCAAGGTCACAGGCGGAGCCCGCGCCCGAGCCCCTCGTGAGCCCCGGTGGGAAGTCCGTGTTCTTGTCCTCGTCTAGTGCTGTGAAGGTTTGTAAAGAACAGAGAGGTAGCTGGCTGGCTGTAAAATTACAGAGATCCTTTTGCGGGGGGATGTCGGTAGGCGGCCGTGGCCCTTCCTGGGGCCTTCCCTGCCCCTGCAGGCTGTAGGCGTGGGAGCCAGAAGGCCTGCCTGCCTGCAGAGAGCCTGGTCCATGGTTGAGGGCAGTGCAGCGGCAGCTCCTGCTGGAGGAGGTGGTCTGTAAGTCCTTTTGTAGCATGTGTGGCCTCTGTTTTGAAAGCAGGTCTGGGACTCCACTTTGTGTTCTGTGAGTTTATGGAAAATTCTCTGAACGGTGTTATCGAGAGCTGGAGACCAAGGAAGAATGCACCCCATCTAAGCTTTGGAGGGATGATATAATGAGGCCTGCTTTAATACCACTAGGAGACTAACGAGCTTATCTAAAAATACATGTACTGAGTATCATTTTTCAGACCCAGACCTCGATGGTGAAATGAGGGCTGAAGAAATAAACGCGGTAAAGCAGTAACATGCGGTTTCCTTCGGTCTCGGCTGGAGTGAGTGGTGGGATCTGATGCTAACTTGTGCCGCAGAGATGTCACGTTGGATGTGGAGAGGGGCGTCAGTGGCTTGCACGCAGGTTACCAAGTGAGGAGGGCTGTGGTGGTGGGCTTGCTCTTACCCAGGCTTCTCATGGTTCAGAATTCACGTTTTTCTGTGTGGGATGTACTGGGGAAACTCTGGGATGGGGTCCCAAGCAGAAATCTGCAGCTCAATTGAGAATGTCAACCCGGAGCATCTCGGTGTCAAACAGTGTTGGACAAATGAATTCCTGGTATAAAACTTGAAGGATAAAAGGGTGTTCTTCTCCTAGAATCAGTTCTGTGCTTTCGGTTTGTCTCGGACCATTGGGAAATGGGCCTGTGGTATCTGTGCACACCGTGGCTGATGGTGTGACTTCTAGGGGACACTTTCCTCACAGATCACAGAGCCACCTTTCTGAAAAGCTCTTCTCTTTAAGTGTTTAAAATACCTTATTACTTTTCAGCGTAGAACAGTTAGGAAATTCTCATTCGGAATCCATACCTGGCTTCTCCTGCATTGAGCTTCGCACTGTCTGTGGGCAGGGAGGGGCCACCCAGCAGGTGCTTGCTGAGGGCGTGTTGTCTGGGCTGTGGGGTGTCGGCGCTGGCTGAATGACAGGTGGGACCCCCCAGACACCTTCCGACTTAGTGTCATGTGACACGCGAGAGGGCGTGTGTGCTGCCCGTCCCAGACGTGGTCCGCCGTGGGTTTAGCAACTGTACGTTTATTCGGCACGTTGGGGAGTTGTAGGTGGTCGGTTGTTGAACAATCAAAATGGATACAAACCTCAACACGTCATTTTAAATTCAAGTATTTATTCACTCCCTAGTCTTTGCTTTAGAGTGAAAGCCCTTTCTTAGCCCATGTGTTTGAGAGTCTTGCCTAAGCTGACATGCGATGTCAGTATGTCATTTAAAGACACCACACGCAGCCTTCTAGGTTGTCTGCAGGTTTTCCAGGGTTTTAATAACAGGTGAAGCAACACAGGAGACGTTTAGGAATGCACATGGCTGAGCGTCCCACAGCACTTGACCGAGCTCCCGGGAGTGCAGCCGTGCCGGTTGCCTGAGAGTCCGCGGGAAGGGCCGAACGCCCACTGGTTTGACAAATGGCGTCCCACCGTATGGACGCGCCCGAGGTCCCCCGTCTCCAGCGCTGGGGGTTCTCGTGCTCTCTGGCCAGCTCTTCTCAACCTTGTGCCGACTGTGATGGCGTCCAGGGGTGAGTCCTCGGGCGTGGAACTGTGTGGACGCAGACGCGCACTGTCTTTGAGAACAATTGTGCCGGCGTGTAGTTTCATCGGGTTGTAGCAGAGAACTCATTGTAACGGCATTCAGTTTGAAATTCAGTTTAAAAGCCCAGAAAACTTGCTCCCTTTGGTAGGTAAAATTTTAAGTTGTGTTTTGTGTTAGTTATGTCTTGACACAGAAGTTGAATATTTTCCTTTTAAAACGTGTTTCTCTGAATCAATGGCGTGTCCTGTGCTCATTTTCCTGGTCTAGTGTCTGTTTCCTGTTGGTTTGCACCCACTCTTTATAAATTGAGGATGTTAACCCTTTGTTCATCATTTCATAGCAAAATGTTAACATTAGGTTTGCCTTTGTCATTCTGGCAAGCGTTGTAAATATAAAATGATTTCATTGTAAACCTGTGGGAAATATACCTTGAATTCGTACCCTGAGTTTTCGTGTTAAATACAGATAGTTTTTAGGTAGTTTAAATGTTTGTGTTGTGTTTGATGGGTTTGTAGGTATTTTTCATCTTCATTTAGTGGGACCCTTAGGACTCAGGCCCACGTTCAGGACACTGGCCCGTGTCCACGTAACTTCCTGAGTAATGACAGTGCAGCGGAAGCATAGCGCATCGGGTCTGCTCAGCCTTGTGCAATATCGTCCTTCCTCCGCTTGGAAGGAATAATGACTTGGACTGTACCTCGAGGGGTCTTAGGTTTCTCGTTTTATTTGCTTTTCTGAAAAGTGAGAGTTTGAGTGATGGTTTTTTACCCTCCTGTATCGACACAACCTAAATCCTAGTTTGCAGGGAAGGAGGAGGAAGAGGGAAGTGTTTAGGTGGGAGTTCAACCTGCGAACTTGTCCCGAGGCTGAGTGTGGGGGTCAGTTATGAAGTCATACGCGGCTTTGATGCACAGCACTTTGCAGTTAACCCAGATCACCCAGAAGTTGTTCACTCCGGGGTCGTCAGTACTTCTGCTCTTCTGAAGCCCTTTGTGTTTTGAAATTTAGACACCTCATTTGTAATGAAACACAGCATAAAAGACGAATGTTTGCGTTAATATGGTCTAAGTAAGGGGCTCACAGTAGGACGGCTGTGGGTTATGAGGTGACCTGTCCTTGTTTTAGGGTGCCCTGGTGTGCCCTGCCCCAGCACAAGCACCAGCTTGGGCGGGAGGGAAGTCGCAAAATTAAACAATCTCATGGGGTTTTGCAACTGCAGAGAGCTTTGAAACCAGGCCTGTAGACCTAGGTGCTGGAGCACTTCCCAGCCGGACAGGGGCTCCCGGGGCACCTTCCTCCCGTGGACGTACGTCCTCTTTCCTTAACAAACCGAGCAGTGGCCCCCACAGAGCTGCATGGCCACATCTCACTTTGGGGGCGGGAGGGGTGAGGAGGTGGTCAGTGTGTAGGTCAGTTTGTCTGATGCCCGAGGCCCCGCCGTCTCGTGCGTCCTAGGTCGTCGTTGCAGTGATATCTGGCTAGACACTGTGCTCATTCCGCATTTTGGAGCAGTCCTTCCCCTGGGCAGGGAAAGGGCCCACTGGGCCCCGGGGAGCTGCTCTGGAGGTTGTGAAGGACTGTGGTCCTCGTGCAAGCTCCTGGCCTTGGCGACTTGGTTTTTGTTGAAGGGGAAGTCAGGGTCTTTCTGAAAGGGAGAAAGTGCTCTGGAGTAACTTTTTCAGAATAGAAGTCAGAGTAGCGTGTTTTTAAATTAGCCAGTAAAATAAAGACGCTCCTTGAGCAGAAACGTCTCCACCTTTGGCTCTGTTACCCCCAGGAGAGGCCTATAGGCCTGGACCCCACCACCCTCCACTGGAAGCCACGGGACCGTGGGCATTTCCTGGAAAGGATTTCTATGTCAGGACAGACGCAGTGATTCCAAGTGGACCCACACTGTGGGCTTGAGTTCAGCTGTCCCTCTTGCTGAGTCTTCTCTGGGGCTTGGTGACTTGTTGGGAGAATGAAGGTGACAAGTGTCCTGTCCCTTCCTCTCGGGGCAGTGACGATTAAAGGGCCAGGCGCATCACATGCCCCGCCTAGCCTGGCAACACTTGGGTGGATTCTGAGAGCAAGGCATACGGCTTTGAAGAATTTAGGAGCTCATCGCAGGCCTGGGCCTTGTAGACATGCTTCGTGGCTGTGAGTGGTTGGTCTAATCAGAGCTCTGGGGGAGGACCCCACTCCTGGTGAGGGAATCGGCTCCTTGTTAGGGCCTGAGTTCGGGAACTGAGTTGGGGTGCAAGGGGCAGCAGACTCCCGGAGACAGGGTGTAGGGGGGATGCTGTTTCTCTGTCAGGAGCCCAGGGTCCCCAGGCCCATTTTAGCCCTGTTCCTCACCTCAACCCCAGTCTCTCTGCAGACAGCTCTCTGCCCTGCCTCCTCCAGCTTGCCCTGACTGTAGTTTGGACAAGTCGTGTGGAGGTGGGCAGCAGGAACTTGTCCTGGGTGGACGGAGCCTCTGAACCCTGGGGGTCCCCCTTTAGGGGTTGAGGCTGGGGCTCGGCTGTCAGGAGGGTGGGTGTGGGGCAGTTAAATAGCATGGACTTTGGTTAAGGAGAAATGCACTTGGTGTGGCCATCTGGTGGGTTCAGGCTTTGTCATTATAAAGAAGGTGGACTCCTGTCTACGGGGGAATGACTTCCTGATAAATCACGTCCTAGTCTGCTGCTCTATGTCCCGCCTTACGAGTCCCCGCCAGGTCCCATGAGCCGTCTCCCTCCACTGCTCAGCAGCTGTGAAAATGCAGGACACAGCATACAGAGCCACTTCAGCGTACATTGGCCGTAGAAACGCCAGAAAGTGAGATGCAGGCAAATACTTAAACAGTGTTTTGGAGCCCTGTTATATTTTCTTCCAGGCAGTTTTGCATTTCTACGTGCTCTAGAATAAGTCTGATATTTTTCTGGCAAAAAGGCAAAGGTTGAAGTGCAGAGCGCAGTCAGATATCGAAGAAAGGCAGATGCTGTGATTCGGGCTGCGTCTGTCTAGGAAGGGCAGGAACTCTGGGGCGCGAGGGGGACCGGTCCAAGGAGAAATACAGAGCCTTGGGCTTGGCGTAAGTAGGACACTGCCGCTGCCGGTGCTTTTTGAAGTGGGCTGGGGGATAGTAGTGTAATGATTCTGCATTTGGTGGACATTTAGGTCCAGCTTGGTAGGTGGAATCAGGCAGAGGTAGATGGAGACGCTGATTTATACCGAATGTCTGGTGGCGCTCACAGGAGCCGAGGGCTGCAGGCATTTCTGCGCCGGGAGAGACTGCACGTTGTGGAGTGTGAGGAAAGGAGAGTGCTGGAGAGGTTGGCCTAGGCTCTGCGTCGTTTTGCTGACCATTGGTGGGGGAGGGGACGGCAGGAACAACCGTACCTGTTTGTAGCTGCTGGTGTCGTGGCCCCTGGCAGAGAACCCAGGTTCTCACCTAAATTTCAGAAACCCTGGTGGCAGTACCGCCCGCTCCCCTGACCCCGTGCCTCACCTCCTCCCCCTTTCTCCTCAGCTCGTTGGGATTTGCGAATTTGACTCCTGCCTCCCAGGTCTCCCCTCACCGATGGACTTAAGGCTCTCTCCTGAGGATGTGGATTTCTTATGGTTACTCGCTGGAGTGCGCTCGTGGCGTGAGCCTGTGCGTTTCCTCTCCAGACTTGCCCTTCTGCTCTCCAGCCACCACTGCCTTGCCTGTGGCTCAGAGCCAGCTCTCCGTGACCTTCCGTCCTGCTCTGTCTGGTCTGTGGACGTGGGCCTCTGCTCCATTGACTCTTGCCGCTACCTTGGTCTGTTTCCTGTGGTTGCCCCTCCAGTCCACAGCCTCTAGCCTGCATCCTGACCCGTCCCCCATCATCACTGGATTTTGTTATCCTTGGGACCCTATATCCTTTGTTTTATCCAGGCTATGCTTTATCCAGTTACAAAACACAGCGTTTTAGTAAGAATTCAGAGGATATCAGAAAGCTAACAGTTATTGAAAATCATACTCCAGGGTGATTCTATTATTAATGTGCTGGTGATGATTTTGGGGATAACTCCCTAGCTGTGAGGGGTTAACATACAGCTCTATCGTACAGCTTTGCATAAACGGACTTCCACGCTCTCTTCCTGCTGTTTGACTCCACAACTTGTAGGTACGTTGGTAGCTATAAACATAAATAACTGAAAAGCCACTTTTATGGAACATTTGAGTTCTATGCAAGTACAGAGAGAACGTGGTGCTGACACCCTGCACCCCGTCACCGTCCTGAACAGCCATGCTCACGGCTGTTTGTCCACACTTCTCTGCCCGCCGGGTGATCGTAGAGCTGGTTACAAACACGTTGTCCTCCCATTAAATATTCTAGCATGTATCTTCTGAAATGCCCAAAATAACGAACGAGAGAGTTTGTTAGTATCATCGGAGAGCTGGTGTCTGGGAATTTGATCGGTTTGCGTCAGGGTAGAGCTGGTGTTTTGTTTGGTTGTGTCCTCATGTATTTGGTCCTGCTGATGGGCATTTAGGTTGTTTCCGGGAGCTTCCTTCCCTGTAAGCGGAATTGGGACACGCACCCTTGCTCGCGGGCTCTTGCGCGCCCGGTGGCCCAGAGTGCCCTCCCTGCCTTGGGAGTACGCCAGTCTCTGCAGGGCGGGCGGGTTGGGTAGAGGCAGGAGCGCTCGTTCACTGTGTGCAGTTTAGGGCACAGGCTCAGACTGAAGCCCGCCGCTGAGAGTAGCGCTCCTGCCATATTGTTTCCACTTTGTTCTTTTGTCCACTTGGAACCTGTTTCTTGCGTGATGAAACTGAACTCTGCCTTAGACTTTTTCGCATAATGCACCACATCCGATTGCTTTGTGAGGTCACTGTGGTGCCCTTTCTATGCAAGGACAAAACACGCGGCAGGCGGGGGAAAGTGCCCAGTGCGGGCTTCGGTGCGTCCTCAGGTGCCCTGTCAGTGTTGTCACGGCTTGCGGTGACGTCGTTACCCTGTGGTTTCTTGGGGTCCAGAGGTCGGCACAGCTGTGCTGGCTCCCAGTCCAGCACCCGGAGGCGGCCTGACAGCTCCGGGTCCCTGTGGGCAGGACCGTGCCTGAGCTCACTCACCTGGTCCACGGGACGCGTTCACTTCTGGGCTGTTGGTTGGAGGTGGCCCTCAGTTTCTGGCCTTGTGGGTCTGCTGCGGGGTAGCTAATGTGGCCAGAGTGAGGGAGCAGCCAGGGAGGAGAGGGAGGGGATGGAGCGAGGTACACACACACACACACACACACACACACACGGAGCGAGAGACGTGCCAGCAGGACAGGCCTCCTGAAACCTAACCTGGCCTTGGCAGATCTCGTCACTAGGTCAGGCCACACTCAAGGGGAGGGGATTGGGCAGGGCCACGAAGTTCCGGGGTGGGAGGCCCCCCTCCCGCATCGGCCACATGCGGGGTGCCCCCAGGCTGTCTGCTGGACCTGGCCGGTCCTCGAGGGGCATCTGCGGCTGGGAGGACGGTGGTGCGGGAGGCTCTGGTCCTGTGAGCTCTGAAGTCAAGGGAGGGTCTGCATGGGACCCACAGGGTGAAGTGCGGGGCAGGTCCCTCTGCGGGTCCCCAGGCCGTCCCGATACCTCTTGATGCAGCTGCTTCCTTAGATCGTCGCCTCTAGAGCTGTGGCGTTCAGGAGAGTCTGGCGTACTGCGGTGTGACACGCAGTGTGGACGTTTCCGCTCAGTGCCGTGCCGTGTACCCTCAGGGAAGTTCAGGATCTGCTCTGTGGCGCTGCGTGCTTCTGTAGCGGGGTCGGCCCTGGGTACTTGGTGTCTTTGTTGCCTCTGTGAGAGGACTGGGTGGATCTTCTTGTTCTTGCCGTCACCCTGTCGGCCTCATGTAGGTGCCCCCGGCAGCACCCACGCCCTCTGTGCTCCCTCAGGCACGCGAGCGCTTCTGATGCTGTGGTCGGGTGCCGGCCGCCACTGTGTGCGGCTCGTGCGGACTTGGAAGGGGCCCTCTGGAAGGAGGAGAGTCGGGGGCGTCCCTGAGGGCGAGGTCCGCAGAGGAGGGAGGGTCCTCCTCTCCCGAGGTCCTCGTGGACTCTTGAGGCACCCGGATGACAGCGCCTGCTGGTGTTCTGTATGGGTACCAGTAAGGACGTGGGTGTGTAGGTTTCTCTTTCTGTGCTGGCTTTCCCAGGTTTCCCCATCCTCACGACGCGGTTTGAATCCTCGACTCCTCATCCTCTCATTGGCCTGTCTTGGTGTTTTCGTCCTTCTGTCTTGGAATTACGTCTACATTCCACTGGCAAACTGCCGGGCCCGCTGCCTCCTCTGGGAAGTACAGTTCTGTTGGAGCGGTCTTGCTGTTTGTGTCAGACCTCCCATGGCCTTCGGTGCCGCTCAGCACTTCCAGCCTCCCCGGGGCTGGTGCCCTGCCTCACAGGGCCTCTGTCCAGCGGGGGGCCAGGGGCAGCAGGAGGTCACTGGTACGGGAGTGGAAAGTGCTCAGAGAGGCAGCCCAAAGCGTGGGGCCTGCCCATCCGTGGAGGAGGGCAGCGAGGTACACCCCGCAGCCGGTCATCGGCTTCATCTCTGACGCGCCCCGTGGTCCCTCAGCTCCGGGGCTCTGTCTGCTGAGGGGTCTGCACTTCATCCTGCGGGCCCCCAGAGGAAGTCTTGTTTTGGCGGCGTTGTTTTAGAGAGGGGGTGGAGGGGACTCAGGGTGGGCGGCAGGCGGAGGCAGGGCCTGGCCACGGCCCTCGCGGCCTGTGGAGGCTGGAGGGCGCTGGGATGAAGCCTGGAGCTTGGTGACTCCCGGCTGGTTCTGCTGAATTCCCTCAAGCATCCCAGTGCCATTTCAGTCGGGGCCCCGTGGCTCAGCTTGCCGTGCGCGCTGAGCTCTGGGCCGTGAGCAGGGTCCTCGGAGCTACCGCGAGAGCAGAGCACCCAGCTGTGTTCCCACTAAGTACAGACGTGACAGGATGAATCACGTTCGTGAGAAACCTAGGTGAGTTGTGGCAAATGGTGCTTCTGCTCCTGGTTTACACGTTAACAAATTTAGCGTTTTGGTGTTTACTGGAGGGTAGATTTGCACCTTAAGTGTAAAGATTTTGCAGAAAAATACATCCTATGCACTTATCTTAAAATTAGCTGAAGTTTCAGGAATAGCTTTTTTTTTTTTTTAAAGATTTTATTTATTCATTTGACAGAGATAGAGACAGCCAGCGAGAGAGGGAACACAAGCAGGGGGAGTGGGAGAGGAAGAAGCAGGCTCACAGCGGAGGAGCCTGATGTGGGGCGATCCCACAACGCCGGGATCACGCCCTGAGCCGAAGGCAGATGCTTAACCGCTGTGCCACCCAGGCGCCCCCCAGAAGTGATTTCTGTCATCTTCACAGACAGCAGAATCGGGGGGATGAGCTGGGTGGGGCCTGGATTCTGGCTTCATTTGGGAACGGGGTTGTGTGGCAGGGTGTGTGGGCAGTCGGCTGGGTGAGCCAGCACCAGGGCCGATTGAGGTCGTCCCTGCGTGGACGCTGGTTGACCTCGAGAGTCTGTCCGGCCGTAGTGTCACCGGCTGCCAGCCTTTGGTGGCTGGGCCGTCGGGGGCGATCCAGCCTGGCCGGGCGCCACAGGGCCCGCTTGCTCCTAGGCTGCCGCTCCGTACAGACGGACTTGTGAAGTGCTGTTGTCTGTCTTCTTCTGAGGTCAGGAAACCTAGATACGTTAATTTGGTTATGACCGTTTGTCTTTGATAATTGGCAGTTAGTCATGTTACACCAGGAAATTTGGGCCAAATCTGCGTGCAACTGTTAGAGTTTGCTTCAAAAATACATTCAGTGACTTCCCTGTTGAAGAAAATAAGCACTTTCTCTTTTGTTCTAGAGAAAAATCATTGACCACTGTCCTCTGTTGCTGTGAAACCCCAGAGCTCAGTGGTTAAAGTAACAGTAAACGTTTCTTCTTCCGCACGGTTTCTGGGGCTCAGAATTTGGGACTGGCTGGGTCGCGGTGGATACGCTGCCCGGATCTGCAGCAGCCAGCAGGCGTGCGCCCAGAGCGTTTGCACAGTGGATGCCCCACGTGCCTCTCACCTCCCACCGTCCCGCCATCTCCGCTGCCACCACAGCCCCAGGACAGGGCTGCCGGGCGGCGTGGACCCTCCTGGAGCCTGATTTCCCTCCCCAGCTGGAGCACGTGGGGCCCGTGGGCTCCCACATCAGAACCGTGACAAGGTCACCGTCCCCCAGGCTTGGTTTGTAGGCGTTCAGCATTGTGTTCTCCATATCACCTGTGAGCGGGAGCCCTGAAAGTAGTAGTTTTGTTTTCTGATTTCCTTGGTGAGAAGCAAGCTTGCGCCTCCTGTGATTCTGACACGTTGTGTCACAAAACAGATCATTTCTGTGCCTGGAAGACTTGCCTTGGGGTAACTGGTTGCTGTCTCGAGTGCGGACAGCACAGGCGTCCACAGGAGCCAGTAGCCAGCTGCTTGACTTCTTCCTAGGTCAGATTTACTGTCCTGTAGGTCTTGGTTTAGGAATAAGGCAGGTGTGTATTTACTGACCTGGCAGCTTCTCTGGGAAGATGGTCCCGTCGGAGGCGGCAGTTCCAGAAGCGGCCCCTGGGTCCGTAGCATCCAGGCAGTGTCGCAGCTGGGGGGCTGCCAGCGTCTGCCGGTACGGCCCGTGTGCTGCCGCCCTAGCGGGAATGGCAACCCCGTCAGAGTCTTCCCAGCCTGGCGTCTGGACTCGTGCTGCTGGGACAGCCACTTTGTGCCAGGTCACCGGGCTCTCACGGGACCAGACCGGGGGCCAGGCCTGCCTGCCGCACACGTGGTGGGAGGGCTTTGCCGACCGCGGCTGCCCCTTGTAGAAGTCCAGCCCCCCTCTCGCAGGAGCTCTTGTGGAGTGCAAGAGACAGAAACGTGTCTTACCGAGCACGAGTATGCGGATTCATGTTAGGGTTTCCCTGGTGTCGGCGAGCAGACATGATGCTTGCGGGTGGACCTGTCTCTCGTCCAGCACTTGGGTGGTTCCCTTCATCCTTTTCGCTCGGCCAGCGTCTTCCTTTATGTCCTGGTCCCTGTTCTCCAGTGACGACTCAGCTCTGGCTCATGACATCGAGACAGTAGGGAGGGACTGGCCTCTTCGTTGGTTCCCAGGTTTTGCCAGAAAGGACTGTGCTGGTCTGTTCCTGACCCAGGCTGCTCATTGAGTGGTTCCTGCAGGCAGCATTTGGCGGGGAAAGATGCAGCCCTCTGCTCCAGGGAGGATGGGCTGCTTTGACTGATTGCGTGAGTCGGACGAGGTGTCTCCCAGGTCAACCAAGCCCGGCTTCGTTCCCAGTTTGGGTTGTGAGGTGTTGGTTGCCAGGGTTGTGCCCCTGCTGTGCCGACCGTGACCACCATCTCTGTGGGAGGGGGATGGCAGCATTCTTGGCATTCCCATGAGCGGCCAGGAGTGCCGTGACCAGTGACTGCCGTGTCTGAGTAGCGTATCCAGTGGCAGCAGGTCGGGGCAGATGCTGAGTCCCACCGAGGCAGACCCAGGCAGGCAGTGACAGGCCCTGCTTTCGTTGGGTCTTTGTGGCTTGCCAGCTCCGGCGTCCACTCGTGCATCTGCTCTGGTGTGGATGGATAGTGGGCAAGGAGGTCAGGGCCACTGTCCGTGGGATTGAGGGGCCCTTGGCCGTGGGAGGGAGGAGTTGACAGCACCAGTGATGTGCAGGGAGCCTGGGGCCGTCGATAGGTGCTGCTGTCAGTGTGGGGCCTGCGGCTCTCCTGCCACGGTCAGCCCCTTGCTATGTGGCATTTGGTGTCCTGTGGCTCTGGGGCACTTGGAGCCTGTTTGCTGGGACCAGCCTGGTGCAGGCTCCCTGGCCGGAGTGAGTCGCTCTGCTCCCCCAGCACGTGGAAAGTCCTCTTCACCCACCTCCTGGCCAGCGATCTTCTAGCCCAGCCAGGCCTCAGCCTGCGATTGTCCTTGTGGGCGTGTGCTTGGCTCCCTCAGTTTCTGTGGGAAGGTGGGGTTGTGGAGAGTCCGGGGAATGTGGCCTATGGGATGTTGCCTGGCTCTGGGGCCGTGCAGGCGGCCCCTCGCTGCGCAGGCCTGACTTCCGTCTCCGGTGGATTCAGCGGCTCGGATGTACGCTCTGAACTCTTGCGTGGATTGTGCATTTGGGTGCGTTTGTTTTGTTCACTGTGCACAAAGGGAGACAGCGAGCCCATGCCTGGAATGCGGCAGGGCCTGAGGTGGGCGGTCTCCCACGCCAGGCTCAGGCGAGCTGTGCGCGTATGCACTCCAGGCTTGTCGCTGCCCCAGGCACGCTTGGGAGATGTCCCCCTGGAGGCTGCAGACCTCAGGCTCCTCCCAGGATCGAGGCTCCGGCCTCAGCCGTACCCCTGGGGACTGCATTTGCTCAGGGTGGGCAGTGGGGCTTCCTGGAGAAGCAGGACGGCACCAGAAGCTGTGCTCGGATCCCTCCACAGGCTGGCCTGTGCTCACGCATCCCATGAGGAAAGTCCCAGCACACAGACACGTGAGCTTCTGTGGGTGTGTGTGAGGTGACTGTGGACACAGGCGTAAGTCCCCGGATACCTGGGCCATGGAGTCTCCTGGACATTCTCGGGGCTGCTCGCGCTAGGCTAGGAATTCCACTGCCCTGGTCGTTGGTGGTCAGAGGCCCGGGCAGGAGGGAGGGGCTTGTCTGCTGGGATCGACTGACCTGTGTTATGGTCTGTGTGCATGTGTACTTATGCACATGCGTGTACACGTGTGGGTACAGATGCCTTTGTCTGTATGGATGCGTGTGCACATACATGTATGCGTGAATGAATGAGTGTGTGTAAGCATGTGCCTGCAGCAGGGCCGACGCCTGGAGGCTTGGTTTTCCAGGACCTGTGCTGGCCCCGTGTGGCCTGCAGATGCCCTCTGCTGGTGCCTGGGGAGGAGGCGCGCTCTGGACACTGCCAGCACAGGGTGCCCACGATGCACTCCTTCTGGTGGAAAGTCCAGGCCAACGAAAGCAGAAAGCAAGGCAGCAGTCATTCCTAGTGCTGGACACGACCGCTTGTGGTGTCCCGGGGGTCCTACCGGCCCTTTCTGTGCATGTGCACACGTGCGTTGTGACGTTGCTTCCCTGGTGCCCCCTGCGTGCCTGTGCTGTCGGCGGGCACTGCTGTGCGGGCACCCTGCTCATGAGGCGGGGGTGCCAAGGACGTCAGGCACACCCTGTGGCTCCCATGTGCTGCCTGGCCCCAGGCCCACACTCCTCCTACTACGCCCGGGGCTCTGACCAAGCCCTCTTCTCAGGCCCCGTTACTAGGCTGCTCTCAAGATGGTCAGATGAGTTTTCACATCCACCCAAGGTATGCCCCTGCTAATCTCAGGCTTGCCAGTTAATGCACATGCTGACTCATCTACAAAAGCTGTGTTTCATTAATCTGTCAGGGGCTAAGCTTCGAAGGCAGAAATCTTCAAATCATCTTTTCTCTGCTGAATGTGCAGCCAGCGAGCTCAGTGGCAGGAGGCCCTGCGCTCCCTGCATGGGGTCCTGCCCTTGTTTGTGTAATAGTGACCATTGTGTCTTTTTAGTGCTGTATTTTACACGTCCTTCAGAGGGGCTGGCTATTTATTGTCCTTGTTGCTTTCTGCAGGCCGGTCTAATTGAAGCCAACGGAGAACTCAAGGTCTTCATAGACCAGAACCTTAGTCCTGGAAAAGGTAAGGCGCCTCTTTCTGAAATACAGTGCTGTTGATAAGAGTGTTCAGTTCCGTGTGTTTGTGAATTTCTCTGGTGTGAGAGTCCGGTCAGCGGTGGGGACCCTGCTGCAGGAGTGCTCCGGCCTGGGGCCCCCAACAGAAGGGGTGGCACACTGTTCGGAGCTCAGCCGGACACGCCACCTGCGGGCACACGGCAGCGGAGTTCATCTTGGTTTGTAAGTCACATACGGTTTGCGGAAGTTCGGGAATGTGACGAAGTGTGGAGAACCCAGGTCATGTGCTCAAGGCCGCCGTGAGCCCTCGGCAGGGGGTCGGGGGGTGTCTGCTCAGGACACAGGCGCCGACTAGCACAGACTCGAATCCGAGGCTTGTGGTGCACACCTCGTGTGCAGACGCGTCCTCCTGGTCAGGAAGCCGTGGGTGTGTTCAGGGGTGGGCGTGGAGGTGGATTGCCGAAGCCCTTCCTCCCCCCGGGGCCCCACGGTTCCCCTCGCAGAGTGACCATGAGGAATGTCTGCCAGCGTGTTTGAGCCCTCTGCTTGTTTCCTTGGGTAGACTTGCCGTGGAAGTGCCAGATCAGAGGAGACGATGGGCGACTGCCAGCTGCCCGTAGCACTGTGACCTCGTGGAGCTCATAGTGGCTGGGTCGCTTCTGCCACCTCTGCTCTGTCCGCATCAGCCAGACAGATGCCCAAACACGGGACCTCGTGGCTCCTGAAGCGGGTGCTGCGTCCCAGCCCCCTCCCGTCCGTCTGTTGCTGGCTGGTGGGATAGGAGCCCAGCCATCTCCTGCCCCGTGGGGCCCTTCCCTGTGTGGCTCAACAGGCCGGCGTGGCTTGGGGTGGCGGGCTCACGCCCCATCCGTCTGTTGCTTTGGGACGTCACCTTCAGTTACTCAAGGAGGCTCTTGTGCCCTGCAGGGCCCCTGGCCTGCATCCTGACCAGGCTCTGCCAGTCTTTCTTGTCCCACTGGCCGCTCTCCCCCAGGACGGGCTGTGGGCCTGCACGAGCTCTCCTGGTTTCTCTGTTTTCGGAAGGTCATAGGCGGCATCCTGCTTTTCTGAGGATCCCTTGCTCTTTTGCTTTCTGTACACGGATGGGGAGCGTGCTGAGGGGTTCAGCGTGTGCAGGTGGTTATATCTCTCGATGGCTTTCACTGTTCACAGATTGCTCGAGGGAGATGGCTGAAGTGTAACTAACAGAACCCTTAGAATCTCAGGAGTTGTAGGCATGACGTGTTTTGTTAAACTGATGAAGCAGAAATAATCGTGAAGAAAATCTACAAAATTTGCTCCCTTGGAAGTGATGGAAATCTTCCGCTCTGTGTCTGTCTTGCGTACCTCTATTGTTTGGGTACTCTGAGAGCCTCTCTTATTGTCACGTGCTGCTTGTCTCCTTTTCCTTCTTACGAGCAGCTTGAGTCCTGTGGAGTGTGGTGGTGAGTCAGGGGGTTGAACTGGAGGGACCAGAAAACAGCTTCTTGAGTTCACTAGAATATTCTGGTGTTAGCTGCCTGCACTGTTCAAAGTATTTCATGTCCTTGTTGGGTGTGGTTTGGCCGCTCTGCAGCCCCCTTATCTTGTCTGGGCTGCTACCCCAGTGGTTCCATGCTCCCACTCATGGCTGGTTGCAGAGGAGCTGCCCCTCGAGGCTCTCCTGGCTTCTGCCTTTGCTTCTGCGCCTCTGCTGGGACCAGCGTGGCCTCCCAGGTGCTTGGGCTCCTTGCCTTCTTCTGGGGCTCCTGCCCCTGCACTCGGGGATGTTCTGGGTACGAGAAGGCCCATGACCACATTTCTGCACCCTGCTCGCCAGCTCTGGCCCTGCCCGTGCAGGCTGAGTGCCGCCAGACTTCTCTGCACTTCAGAGAAGTTGTTTTTAATCAGCAGAGCCGTCTGTTGTTGGACAGGCAGCCTGGGGCTGTTCTGGCTATGGACGGAGCAGGACCAGGCTGTCTGTCCCCTCCCTCTGCCCGTCGAGACCGTTTCTACCTCTTTGCTTCGGGCTCAGGAGTTTGAAGGATAATTTTAGGCAGTGTGGTGCTGACTTGAGCTCTTCACTTTGGGTTATTCACCGGTGTTTCATGAGGTTAGGAGCTCGTGGGGGTCAGACTGTGTTGTCTGATTCAGCAGTCACTGTAGTCACTTCCCGAGGAGGTCTGGCAAAGGCTCAGCCAGGGGCGTGGTGAGTGAGGCCCAGACCCTCTGGCACAAGCTTGTCCAGGAGCCCAGGGGCGTGGCCGGCAATGTGTGTCAGAGAGCCCTCTCTCTGGAGTGACCGTGAGGGTCAGGAGCTGGCGCTCACTGTGGGGATTCAACAGTGGGGCAGAGGGCGGTCACAAGGAGGGCTGTGGCCCGGGCCCAGTGCAGGCTGGGCATTGAGGGGCAGGGGCTGGTCTCACTTTTTGCCCCCACCCCTGCGCCCGCGTGCTGCACCTGCAGGGCCAGCTCACCGCCAGTCCCAGTTCTACCCACCGAGAATTTGGGAATGGGCCAGCATCTGAGTTGTGCTGGGCCTGGGCGCTCACGGGGACCCTGCTGCCCTTGGCTGGTGTCAGTGAGCCCCTCCTGAGATGAGGCCTCCCCCTTGTCTGCTCCTGCCCAAGCTCTGGCTACGATGCCCCATCATGCGGGGCTCCCGTGCACTCCCAGGCAGGCCTTGCTGCTCTTGCCCTGTTCCTCGGGTCTTGACCGCGACTCTGCTCTGCCTGCCTCTTCCTGCTGCTGTCTGGCCCGTTTCCAGATCCCAGTGTCTACAGGCTTCTCCAGAGGCAGAGCCTGTGGGGGACACGTTGCAAGTGAGAGTGAGGCTCGTTTCATGGAATTGGCCCATGTGACAAGGGGGTTGGCAGGTTTGAAATGTTCAGGGCGAGCCGGCAGGCTAGACGCAGGCAGCACTCCTTCCTCCTTGAGGAAACCGGGCTCTGCTCTGCAAGCCTTTGTCTGGCTAGGTGGTTCTGGAGGGCGGTCTCCTTTACCTGACGTCGGTTCACGGGCTCCAGAGCGATGTCCAGCTGGCCTGTGATTGGATAGCTGGGGATGGACACCTTGGCAAGTGGGCATATCAAGCCGGTCACCACCGCTTTCTGTACCCACCGGCCCTGAGGACAGAGCCCCTGACAGTCAGAGGCGGGAAAGTTTTACGTGTGCAGTCCTAGCTGTGATGGCGTTAGGTCGCTTCCAGGGTTTTGCCAATGGCTGTAATGGGTGTAAACCTTTACATGTACGTTTCTTCCTGTGTTTTGGGCAGATGCTCAGGAGTGGGAACTGGATCACGTGGCACGTGTGCGTGGCTGCACCAAACATGTGAGCGCCCAGGCCCTGCACACCCGCAGCAGCGTTTCCCCTTCCCACATTTTGGGTTCTGGTGGCCCCAGTGGATCTGAGCCCCTCCTGAGCCTGCCTTGCTGGTAGGGGTCTGTCCAGGTGCTTCTCTGGCCCAGTTTCTCTCTGGTGTTCTACCTGGTTTTCCTCTTCCAGCCATCTGGCTGCTGCCTTGGGGCTCAGCCACCCTCCCCCGCCACGCACCCTCCCCCTGCCGATGCACCTGCCGCCTGCCTGCCCTTCGTGCACAAGCGGCCTGGGGCACAGCTCGCATGCGGCCTTCCTTCTCTCATCCGGGTTATCTGTCTGCACTCCGTCCTCTCGCACCTTTTCAAAGAAGGTTTTCTTCATTAGACAAACACCACATGGTCTCTGAAGAAACCCCGAGCGTACCTCAGAGTAAAGTCAAAGTGTGTGTTTGCCATTCTGTAAACACTTTGCTGACACACGGTGTTTGGGCGTGTCATGTCTGTGGGCCTGCTCGTCCTGTCCCTGCAGTCGTGCGAGCCAACACTTGGCTGTCGCTGGTCCGTTCCTGGAGTTTCTAGTGCTGCCTTTTGTCGCCTGGCACCTTTCTGCTGGAGCGCTGTGATACCTGTTGATTGTCGACAGAGACCTGTCTTCTCCCTGAAGAGCTCCGTGCCGGCATGTGCTCCGTGCGGGGGCCACGTGCGGCGCCTTCCTTCTGCTTCAGGGTTGCTTCTCCCCGTAGAAGGGTTCTGAGGCAGGAGAGATGAAATTTGGGGCGTGCTGTGTGGCCGGAAACCTGGCATCACTGTGTCATTCTTGAGATGCGGTGACTGCGCCCTCCCACACTCACACACACTTGTACGCACGGTGGGTCAGTTCAGGCTGGTGTTCGCGCGGCGGTTGGGGGGGGGCCCGCTGCAGGAGGAGATGGCAGGGCTCACTCAGCCCCTCAGAGGCTGCCCTCCCGGGGAACATGGAGCAGAGGCATCGGCTTGTTCTGTCCTCCCAGCCCCGGGATCCCAGAGGATGCCAAGAGCACGGAGGGATGTCCCAGCCTCCGAACCTTGCTGCTGGGCTCGCGATCGTGACCGGCCACAGTGCCCAGAAGAGTGCACACTGTGCAGACGGGGGCTGAGGGCGTCGTCAACGTGCCTTGGTCAGAGTGGGCATGCCGAGAGGGGGTGCACCTCCGCTCGGACCGGGGGAGCCCATACAGAGCCCGTTTCCCCTTTCAGGGTGCTTGGCTGGCGAACAGCAAGCACGTGGGGCGACGTGGCCGCCACAGTAGCCCCAGGACCGAGCCTCTGCTGGAGCTGGAGAGCTGAGGAGGGCCGCGTTGCTGCTTCTCCTGTGCCCGCTGAGCGGGGCAGCTCCTGCCTTTGCCTGGGCAGAGCCATGCGCACCGCGGCACAGTCCAGCGGCCCTCGGCCGTATCAGCACAGTGTCTATAGCGTGGTGGGCAAAGTAGTCTCTCTTAAGGGTCAGGTTCTCAGAACTTAAAAGTGGCTAAAATTGTTGTCAAGAAAACATTAAACCTTATGATTTCATAATTTAAGATATCTTAAAACCTATGGATATTTATGGATTGTGTTGACTAATTACAACATTCTTACGTAATATTTTTAGAACCCTTTTTCTCTTAGCGGTTACAGTGATTCAGACCACATATATCCCTAACGCATTTTCTTGGGAGGAAAGGAATCCTCCATTTCATGATGTTTTATTTGAAAATATCGTGTTATATAGTTCCCTTAATAAAAGGCTGTAAGTACATTTTACAATTAAAATAATACTGTTTCTAGTGTGTAGATTTCTGGGCTGTTATAATTTCGCCGTCTTGTAACTGACATGTTAGTTCCTGAGCCAGTAAGTGCGTGTGTGTGTGTGTGTGTGTGACGGTCTTTCTCAGAAGGGGTATGTTAAACATTCTCATTTCTGTGGCCAGATTAAGCCAGAAATGAAATCGCATCCTTGAGATTGACAAAAAGGGACATATCTTCCTGAGTCAGCAGTTGGCGGGAACCTGGGAGAGGGATACTGGCTGCCGGGGCGTGCGCCCGTGTGTGTGTGTGTGTGTGTGTGTGTGTGTGTGTGTGTGCGCGCGCGCGCGCGTGTGCATGCATGTGCGTGTGTGTCTGTGTGTCTGCTGGGGTGTGTGCCCATGTGTGCGTGCATGAGTGTGTGTTTGAGTGCACGTGTTTGAGTATGCATGCGTCTGCTAGGTTGTGTGCTCATGCATATGTGCACTTATGTGGACACGTGTGTGTGTGTCTGCTGGGGCGTGTGCCTGTGTGTGTGCATGTGTGTGCGTTCGTGCATGTGTGTCTGCCAGGGTGTGCACCCATGCGTGTGTGTGTGCGTGTTCAGCCCATGACACAGATGGTCACCTCGACTCCGACGGAAGCTGGCTGGACTCCCTGGACTCAGGTAGACTCAGCAGAAGGAGGCCCGCCCGATGTCAGTGCCGTGTTTCAGTGGGAGCGTCTGTGCATTCGCACAGTCAGCCTATTATCAGGGAATCGCGGTACAGCATTAAAGGAACCAGCCAGGTCCTTCTGTGGATAAGTCCCAGCAACAGTGTAAGCAAAGCCGCAGACTACCCTTTTCTAGATTTCAGAGGCCCACCCAAGTCATACTTGTATTTTCTCGGAGTCATGGATGAGCATGGAAAAGTATGAAACACGGGGCGCATCCGTCAAGCCCTGGTGGCTGCGGGCAGGGATGGGGTGGGTCTGTGGACGGCAGGGGTAGCTCTGCTCCTCACATCTCCAGCAGATAGAGTAAACGGTTGTGGTTAATTCTAGGTTGTCCTGGAGCAAGATTGCCTGCAAAGTGATTCTTTGTACTGAAGAGTTTCTCACTCAGTAAAGCAAGACAGAGACCCTGGTGGGAAGGACAGATGGTGTTGTCCAGGAAAGGGTCCCCGGACCCAATCCACTTCTGCCTCAGCCCTGCTGTTGCCCAAACTGCCCTCCTTCTCGTTCCCCCAGCTGGGGGCGGGGCATGGGAAGTCCAGATTGGGGCACTAAGCACGTTACTTATAGAAAGATGTTCCTGGGGTTCTGGGTGGTTTCTGTTCTCCTAATCTGCAGGTTAGCCCCAGAGACGAGCGCCCTGTCCTGTCGGCCCTTGTCTTCCGATGTCATTTATTTGACGTGCAAAATAAGCTTTCAGACACGTCATAAGAACCGCCTGGAGTGCTGATGTTGACAGGGTGTCATTTGCAAAACAAAAAATTATGTTTTTTAGTGGATCAGTTCAGTATTCCTAGAAACCTAATTACTAATCTATACATGAATCTGAAAAGTGGTATGTTTTAAATCTCTGTGTGAAATAGAATAACTTTATTTTTTGTCTTTTAAAACATCTTTTACGTATCTAAAAACGTTGTTAGAAATTTGCTTTTGCTAAGATACAGATCTCTATGTTTAGAGGAAAATAAAGACTCAAAGCAGATATACGTAGAAAATAAATATCTGTTGGTGTTGGTTGGTAAGAATACTAATATTTAGCCAGTTGGTTTGGTCGATTTGTGCTGTTAAGTTATTCAGTGCTTGGGTGCAGCAATAAGGTTCACGGTTCTTCAGTTCTCAAGCCTGTTCCTTACAGTGCACGGGCTGTAAAGGGGTCGGAAATGAAGCTTCAGGCCAGGCTAGAGGAGGACAGTGTTGGACTGCTTATTGGGAGGTCATCACGAGGCAGAGTCTGTGAAGCGAGGGGGATGCCATCTGTGTCCACTGAGCTCGAGTGCCGTCCCCCCCCCCCGCCCAACCTGGCAGGGTCCTGTGCTCACCCGGGTGGCCGCAGGAGGCTGGTCTGCTCCAGGAGCCACGGGGTGTGAGGCGTGGTGACCCGAGCAGGATTTCTCCACTCCCTGCGCGGCAGTGACTGGGAGACCGCGGGTCGGTCTGCTTTTTCCCCAGGGTGCTGAGGCCCTTCTCAGAAAGGCGTGGACGGCGCACACGGTGCTCGCCCTCCCAGGTCTCCGGGCACCACCATCACTCTACATGCTCCCTTTATTTTCTCTCTGCCTTTTGAGGGTTAGGGCAAGGGCTTTATTTCTATATTTTGAGTTTTTATCATTTGTACTTCATCTGATTTTATTTAATGTGTAAAATAAAATTGTTTTACCATTTTTATTTGTTGTTGTATGCCTAGCACCGAGCACAGAGCCAGGCACACAGAACTCTTAGCAAACACTGAAGGAATGAGCACCTCTGTTCCACGTGTGCGCTTCCCCTTTGCGTTGTGATACGATCATCTGCGTGTTCAGAGAGGGGCAGCTTCCTCAGCAGGCATTTCTCCTCCTGGAAACAGAGATGTGATTCTACTTCTCGAGGAAGAAGAGGGTTAAATGTTTCTTTTTCCTGGAGAGACTGTGAGCGTGCGTGGGGGTGGGGTTGGGGAGAGGCAGAGAGAGAGAGGATCTCAAGCCGACTCCACGCTGAGTGCAGAGCCTGCGTGGGGCTCAGTCCCACGACCCTGAGATCTCAGCTGACACCAAGAGTCAGATGCCCAGCCTGCTGAGCTGCAAGAGTGTTAGATTTCTAGTTTTGCAAACAGGGAAATGCTGGAGCATTCAGAAGACTCTGATTGTCACAGAATTGTAGGCTTTCAAGAGCTGCTCTCCCCAGACCCTGTAGTCCCACCAGAACATCCCGTAGGTGGGCAGGCAGCCTCACAGGGGTTCGGGGCAGGTCGGTGGTGCGCCTGGGGCACCTGAGCCCCACCCCCTGGACACAGAAGCGCCCAGGAGGGGCTGATGGGTGGGAGAGCAGGCGGTTGTTCCCGCAGATGCCTTGAGATGAGAGTTGAACTTAGAAGTGTTTGCAGCTGACCCACAAACCCAAGGTGGGTAAAGAGTCTCTAGTTAGAAGCATCGTCATCCCGAAGCTGTCCCATTTAGCCTCAATCCAGAACGGAACTAACCTGTTACCTCCTTACGTTGCAGGCGTGGTGTCCTTGGTAGCTGTCCACCCCTCCACAGTGAACACGCTGGGGAAGCAGCTCTTGCCAAAAACATTCGGACAGTCCAATGTCAACATTGCACAGCAAGTGGTAAGGGGCCCTGGGCAGGTGGGCTTGCCGATTCTGGACGGTGGCCCGTAGCTCTGGTGCGGAGGTCGGGGTGTGAGGTCTGCCTTCTGCAGTGCCCTCTCGAATGCTTGCGGTGCTGGGATGAGCTTGCACTCCCTTGGCTCAGACCTGCCTGCAGGCTCAGGCCCGGCACCTTCCCCTCCTGCTACGTGCATCCGCTGACCCCGAGTCTGCCCCAGAGCGTGGACTTGTGTGGGGGTGGCAGCGCCTGGCCTTGACCCTCCTCAGCGTGGGCGTTACTTGCCTGGGAAATGAGGGTGGTGCCCTTGCAAGGCACACAGTGGGCTTAGGGCTCCATAGGCCGTCAGGGTGCTGGGACAGGTGTGTCTGTGCTGTGGCCCACCCACTCGGAGGGGTCAGAGGTGGTGTGCTCCTGGGACCGTGCTGGGTGCCCCTGCTTCCTCATCACCTGTGGGGTTCAGTGGGCCCTTTCTGATGGAACTCTGGTCAGACTGAAGTCGCCCCTACTCCTGGGCCTCGTGTAGCATTGAGGGAAGGATGTTGGCTGCCCATCTGTTCTTGTTCAGACCTGAGCTCCCACTTGTGGGTGAGCACCCTGGGCAACTGTGCATGTGCCCTGTCACCTCGTCCCCGTCAGGGGATGTGACTGCTTTTTCTAGCAGAGCGGCTGTGAATTTTTTCAAAGCAATGCTGTGTCGAAGTCCTACACTGTATTTGGCTCATCACAGCTTTTTAGTAAATGTCTTTTTGATACAAGTTAAATATTCCATTTTATGTTTTATTCTGTAAGTCTTATTATTTTTAGCTACTATGTATCACAGCAGATTTAGCTTGGGAATACCTCCTTAATTATAGGAGTAGTTCTGTTTTTATGGTTATAAATAGTAGGGAGGAAAATTAACATGAAGATTTGTGTCAGTACCTTAAACTTTATCAGCCTGAAAGTTACGGCCTGGTCTGACTCTGGTTGTTCCTGGGCAGCTGGTGATGGTAACCCCCCTCCGCAAACCCCAGCACTGTGAGCTATGGCTTACATGTCGCGGGTGTCTCTCGACTTGTCTGCCAGAGGGTTGAGGACAGAAGGACTGGCGCATTGTGACCCGAGAGCCTTGTCTTTGTGGGATGTGAGCGTGGCTTGGGCTTTTGAGGGGCTCGAGCCCCGGTCCTGAGCCTGAGTCGGTTCCCACGGGCACAGTTTCCAGGAGGGCAGTTAAGATGGGGGAGGAGCAGAGAGAGAGCAGCTCCCTGTCATCCAGTGAGCAGTTATTGAGCACCTGCTGTGTTGCCTGGCCCTCTGACTTTAATTCTCCTTGTGGACCAGTTGTGCCAAGAGGTCCAGCTAAGGGAGAGGACAGGAGCAAGGGTGCTGGCTGTGGGGGCCCAGACCGCATGTCAGGCAGCCCTCTGGTGACTCTCCTGCCCGTCGGCGTGGGTGCTGGCGTCCTAAACCCGCTCTCCTGAGAACGGCACCAACCCAGTCCATGTAAAACATGTTCAGTAAATGCCGTGACTCCCAGGCCTCCGTGTGTCCCAGACAGTCAGCCCTGAGCCTCGGCTAAAGCGCGTTCTCCGCGTGAGCCCGGTCCCCAAGAACACATGTGCTCGCTCGTTCGACAGAAACAAGGTTCCAGAGGCACGTCTCCTCTCTGGGGATTTGTTTTCTTTTCAGTCCTTTCTTTTTTTCGGAAAGCTTGCTATTTGATTTCATGGCTTTTGAATGAGGGTGATCCGCAGTTTGGAAAACGCTGTGATGATACTTGATCATTGGAAATGTGAATTAAAAGAATGAAATTGCGAGTGTTTTTTCTTTCTGTGGTTTGTGGGTCATTAGCCCTGACAGGTAACCTGACCTAGGACAAAGTGCCCGGTCAGCTGTACCCCGACCACAGCAGGCAGCACACTCATCCTGCTAAGAAGGGGCCCGCCTGGTGGGCACGGTCAGTCCCTGAGGCTGCCTCCCCCCCCCCCCCCCCCCCCCCCNCCGCGAAGGGCTGTCCCAGCACCTGGCGCCCGATGGTGACTCGTCCCACAGCGTCGTCATGTCGGGCCACTTGGCTGTGCAGAACCTGGGAAGTCATGTTTCTGAACCGTCTCCTGGATTAGCTCTTTGGTGTGGGTGGGGTCACATACAAGATCCTGAAAACTGGGATTTGACTTGACTGCACAGCCGTGTCTGCGTGACCCCCATGCGAACGTTTGCATATTGATCAGTGGGGCCAAATCCGAAGTCCTTGTCGAAGACAAATCGGGCTTTCCCTTCCTTCGGTGAAGAGATGGTGTGGGCTGCTCGGACTTAGCCACATGCGGGGCGGGTCGCACTGCCGTCCCCGGAGCTGCCCTCACCCGGGGGTGTGTGTCGTTGCTCGCGGTGCTGATGGCCCCCCACCCCCCACCAACGCTGCACTGTTCGGGGTGTTGGGTCCCCCGCGAAGCCGCCTTTGGGGTGCCCCGCTCCCACATGTGGATGGGCTGGTGTGTGATCCCTCTGTTGTGAGAGTTTTTCTGATGGTGTTTTGGCCTTACTTTCGCACCCCTGGAAGAGAGGATTTCATCCTCCTCCGAGTCACTAAAAGGAAGGGAAAGTAAACTAGGGCAAGAGGAACAGCGGGAATGTGCCCTGAGGCTTGCTTCACAGGCTGCTCAGCTAACCAGGACCCCCCAGGCGACCTCCCCAGGGCTCGCTGTTCTGTAGGGCTAGGGCTTGCCCCTGCCGGGGTGGGCCGTTCCCTGCTGCTTTTGTTGAACCGGGGAAGACACCTGAAGTCGGTGAGGGAAACGGCTCGTTCAGAACAGAAGTGCCGATCGGTGGCGTCTCTAGCTCAGCAGTGTCAGCCCTTGGTGCTCACGCGACCGTGTTCTCTGGTCTTCGTAGCTAACGGAACTCGGCGGTGCCTGCACAGGATGGGAAATGGTAAAATGGCAGGGTCGTATGCGGGAGATTGCTGATTGTGTTCTGAATTGTCTCTTTTGACTGTAGGTAATTGGTACGCCTCAGAGACCTGCAGCGCCCAACACTATCGTGGTAGGAAGCCCACACACCCCTAACACTCACTTTGTCTCACAGAACCAGCCTTCAGACCCCTCACCTTGGTCTGCCGGGTGAGCACATTGCCTAGAATTGTAACCCCCGCTCTCTGTGCCACGTGGGCCGGCCGTCATGCCCGGAGTAGACGTAATCAAGGTGCACTTTTCCTCGTAAAGGAGAAGTCGGTCTGCAGGGGAGCTGCCCTCTGCAGCGGGGGTGGCGGCACCGTGAAGGGTGGGGGCTGTCCCCCCCCGTGGTTCGGGGGTGGCGGCACCGTGAAGGGTGGGAGCTGTCCCCCCCGTGGTTCGGGGTGGCGGCACCGTGAAGGGTGGGAGCTGTCCCCCCCGTGGTTCGGGGTGGCGGCACCGTGAAGGGTGGGAGTCTGTGGTAGACGAGGAGGAGGCCGGCTTCTCAGCGCTGCGGTGACTTTGGCACTGTTTCCGTTGTCCGCACCGGCAAGTAGCGTGTAGGGACCAGTGTGCACGTGTGACGGACCCCAGCAGCTTCACCCGCTGCAGCTCTGTAACTGCTGTTCCACGGGTGACACCCGCGGGACGGTCCCGCCACGCTGTCACCTTGACCCTGTCTTCCCGTAAAGCAGCCTAGTGAGAAAACGATTTTACTCAGAGGTCAGCTCTGTGACTTTCCTTAAAAACAAAAACAAAGCTTTTCGGAATTATGTCTGTATTGCAATGTTCTAAAGCAAAAATCACGATTCCCCACATCATCCAGTGAGAAACTCGGAGCCCCCCTTTCCTTGACGTGGTGACTTAAAAAGTTGAGACGTTGGGTTTCCCTGAGATCTGAAGCGCACTGCGGTCTTCAGTGTCGGGTGCCCGTCGCCACGTGGCTGTCATGGTCTCCACACCGCCTTGGCTCGTAGCCTACTCAAATTTTCCCAGTTCTTAAATTTGCAGTAAAACTTGCATAATTCCTGTGTCCGTGGACATGTTTTTAAGAAGCAGCACTGGCGTGTCAGGACGCAGTAGATACGCTCCGGCTCCTACCCTTGCGGGTGTCTGCCCCGTGTTTCCTGGGAGCTGACGCGGATGTGAGGCCTGGCCACTTAAGTTTGTTTCCTGGCCCCGAAAGAAAGCAAGGGAGCCTTGGCCCCGTGGCTGCGCCCAGTGCGCTGTGCAGACAAGCCGGGTCCCTGGAGCTGTGCCCGCAGTCTCGGCTCGTGCCCGTCTTGCTAGCCTTGTGGGTGAACGTGTGTCTGCCCTGGGGCTGGCGCGGAGGGTGCTGAGGGTGCTGCTGTCCTTTGTATTTTTGAAGGAAGCGCCACAGGAAAGGGGAGAAGAACGGGAAGGGCCTGAGGCACTTCTCCATGAAGGTCTGCGAGAAGGTGCAGAGGAAGGGGACCACGTCCTACAACGAGGTGGCCGACGAGCTGGTCGCAGAGTTCAGTGCCGCCGACAACCACATCCTACCAAACGAGTCCGTGAGTATGTGCCGCGTGGCAGGGACACGCCCCAGCGTCGTACGGCTCACTCTGGGTTTCTCTGAAACAACTGCAGACACACATAGTTGAGAGAACAACACAAAAGAATTTTCCGGACCTGTTCGTGGCTGACAGCTTATCCTCCCCAGATGCTGTCGTGTACGGGCTCTGGCTCCTGTCAGGCCAGCTTCCTAGAGAAACTCCCTCTTTCTTGGGCCCCAGAGGGGATGTGTTGGGACTGACGTAGCTGCTGCTGGCGGGTTCACGGGGTATGAGGCAGGTTGGCGGTGCATTTCCCTGTGTGTGTTCCGGGTCTGGCATGTAAGTCTTCACTTGTGAGCTGTTCTGGATGGTTTGGAAAACTCATGCTCCGTCCCCCCCAGGCTTACGACCAGAAAAACATAAGACGGAGAGTCTATGATGCCTTAAATGTGCTGATGGCCATGAACATCATCTCTAAGGAGAAGAAGGAGATCAAGTGGATTGGTCTGCCCACCAACTCGGCTCAGGAATGTCAGAATTTAGAGGTACACAGCTCACCTTCTGTTTCCCATCATGTCCCTGTGGTTCGCCCTGGAGCGGGTGTTTGGAGCAGGCGTTTCTGTTGTGTGTCTGGGTGTGCCTGCTCAGGGTCTGGTCCTGTGTGTGCCTGGCCTGGACGGAGGGTCACCTGCTTCCCCGGGCCCCACGCTTGCCCACCAGACGGTGGTGTGCCGCCCATCCAACCTGCCTGCGCTCTGTGGGCCCTGGTGAGGAGGTGTCTGGCCCAGCCGTGGGCAGCGAACCCCAGCGTAGGGAAGTTTGAGATTGAAGAAACCCCCATGTGTCCCGCATGCCGGTCGGCTCTAGGCCACTGTTAGATTTGGGCAAACGGGTTCGGTGAGCACGTCCCTAGGGGGCGCTGCTAGATCCTTCGTGATGTCGCTGTCCTTGTTTTGAAGGTGGAGAGGCAGAGAAGACTTGAAAGGATCAAGCAGAAACAGTCTCAGCTTCAGGAGCTCATTCTGCAGGTAAGGCGCTGCTCTGTCTGCCGGTCTGGTCTTTCCCGTCGCGGTGTCCCTGTGCCCCTTGATCTGCCGCCTGGATGCGCCCGAAGGCCCGGAGTAGGGGGCTGGCGCCATGTCCTGCGCCTATGCCGCCTTATGTGCGGACGGAGGGCGCACCCACACGGCTTTTCCCAGGGTGTCGTTCTAACCGTTGTGCATTAACATTCATCTCCTACTGCACCTCGCTGACGAGCTCTGTCCTAGAGTTAGGGATAGGAGGAAACGTGGGTGAGTAGGGTTCAGTCCTGTCTGTGGCCTTGGCGCGTATCCGCCGTGGAGAATCTGTACTTTGAGAGTTTGTGGGTTCACAAGCGCCCCGAGCTGTGCAGGCGGCGTCGACGTGAACTCTTGCAGACATGGGCCTTATTCCCAGGGAGAGCATGTGTGTGAGTAAGAGAACATGCCGCCTGTGCTGTCACAGAGTCTACGTGGCGGGAGGGACGGCCCTTGGAAGGTAGCGCGTGAAGCTTCCCTGGGAGAGGTGTGAAGTACGTTCTGAGTACCAGACCCCAGGCTGGGGGTGTGAGATGGCAGCTGTGGGTCAGAGGGCAGCATGCGTGTGTCGTGGGCTCGTGTCGCCATCCCTTGCACCTGCAGAGATGTCCTCACATATGACCCCCGTCCCTGTAGGATCCTGGAGATGCCCATTTGGGGTCAGAGGTAAAATTCCAGATGCGTACCGGGAGCTTCCTGGAGAGGGTGGCTGGTCCCTGGACCGAGACTGTGTGGTTCCAGGGCCGTGTGGTGGGGCCTGGGGTGTGGGGGTCAGCTGCCGTGGAAGTGCTGGTTGGCCAAGGAAGGGAGCATGGCTCAGCAGCGATTTATTGAGGTTCCCGTGGACACCAAGGGTGCCGAGGCCACAGGCTCTGTGGTCATTGCAGAGGGAGCATGGGGGAGCCCTGGGACCTGGGGGGGATGTGTAGCGGGGTCTGAGGACAGGCCTAGTGGCTGATGTTGGGAGATCTTTGAACATAGGGAAAGGCCAGGAGGGGTCGGCGAGGGGCTTGGGGCACCTGCTGGCCCAGCACCCGCAGACCACGGCGGAGGGCGTACATCTTGCCCCACTGGGTGTGCTCAGGACAGAGGCACCGTGGTCACTCTGCCCGAGCAGAGGCATCCAGTGCAGGGACTGCAGGAAGCAGCCTCAGGGTCAGGGACTCAGGAGAGGGGCAGGCACACGTCTGCTGGGCAGTGGTCCTTCCTTCCAGTCAGTTCCCTGTGGCATCCTCAGCATACGAAGCTACTTGAAAAAATCCAGGCAGTGCCTCTCCTGCTAAGCTGTGAGCCCCAAGTCCCCTTGTGGGGCACTGTGGCACAGGGCGAGCTGGGACAGGAGGGGTGCTTGCAGCTTTAACCGCAGGGGTTACAGCCTAGGCCCCCGAGAGAGCCCTGTACCAGCGGTCTGCTGCTCTTTGCTGCTCTGGGGGCTCAGCCGAATGTCCACCTTCTTGGGACACGGAAGGGGCAGGAGGAATGTAACTTCCAGCACTGATAGCATTTCTTGTAACCCTTCTGGGTTCTTTCTTAGTGGCGTGAGTGCCTGCCTCCATTCCCCTCGGGGTGTTAGCTTCTCAGGGTGCGTTCTCTCTGCTGGGCCCACACGAGGCCCTGCATCCCCGAGCGAATTGCTCTGACCTCTCAAGGGGCCTGACCCTTGCTGCTGCCCTGTGGGGTTGGGCGGGATCATCTGGGACACCCATGGACAAGGCCTCAGACTGGTGGCAGCTGGTGTGAGCAGTGTGCTGGTGGCTTATTTTTTTTTAGCAAATTGCCTTCAAGAATCTGGTGCAGAGGAACCGCCAGGCGGAGCAGCAGGCCAGCCGGCCACCCCCTCCCAACTCTGTCATCCACCTGCCCTTCATCATCGTCAACACCAGCAAGAAGACTGTGATTGACTGCAGCATTTCCAATGACAAGTAGGTCCAGTGACTGGTGGGCCCTCCGCCCTGAGGTCCCAGCCGAGCCTCAGGTCAGTGGAGAATGCCACTGTCTCGGTCAGCGGCACGTCCGCTTACTTCTTCATAGAAGCATCTAATTTGTAATTATTAAATAGTCTTTTGGCACAACGAAGTTATAGACTTATTTCTCACATCCCTGGTTTTTTGTTTATCTTGTAAAAGGAAAACATAAAATCCATCAGGGTCGTTAGTAGTACAGCCGTTGAAACCTTGTACGAACAGCGGCCAGCGTTCACTGTTGGCCGGGGGCGCAGGTGGGGTGCCCCATGCTCGGGGGCCGCCTGGGCCACGGAGCTCTGTGTTCACGGTTTCTGAGTGGATGGGTTTTGGAGGATGCCAGATGGAAAGGGGGTCTGAGGGAGGTTGGGCTGAGTGGGGCATCTCCGTGCGGGGCCCTGCACCGTGATGACCACGGCAAGTGACTCCTTTTCTGACAGCGAGTCTGTCCCCCAGGTTCGAGTATCTGTTCAACTTCGACAACACGTTTGAGATCCACGATGACATAGAGGTGCTGAAGCGCATGGGGATGGCCTGCGGGCTGGAGTCGGGGAGCTGCTCCGCCGAAGACCTGAAGATGGCCAGGAGTTTGGTGCCGAAAGCGCTGGAGCCCTACGTGACAGGTCCGTCGTGTCCGGTTCCCTTGGGGGCCATGGAGCCAGACCCCAGCTCTGGAAGCGTGGCCCGCCTTTGCTGAGGCTGGATCTGCACTCGGCATCGAGAGTGGAGACAGCCAGATGGGGGGACGTGGGAATGGGGGGGCCAGGGGTGGCGGGCAGGATGCCTGCAGGGACTGTGGTGCGTGGAGGCCACGTTGGCATTTTGTGGATTTGCCAGTGTAGTTTATGTGATGAAGNTGGGGGGACATGGGCCGCAGGGATGGGGGGACGTGGGAATGGGGGGGCCAGGGGTGGCGGGCAGGATGCCTGCAGGGACTGTGGTGCGTGGAGGCCACGTTGGCATTTTGTGGATTTGCCAGTGTAGTTTATGTGATGAAGGTGTTAAGTTAGGATTTCACCTTCTGGGTTCAAGTCGGGAGAGACTGGAATTCTTGGAAGCCATGGATGGCTCCCCCGAGGTGGGCATTTGTCCTCTGTGGCCAGGTAACCCAGAAAAGGCTCCAAGGGATGTTGTGCTCTGCGCCTCCTTCTCACGTGGGGGTGAGGAGGTGTTTGCCTGGGGAGCTGTGCTCTGGTTCTCTTGCTGCCCTTCCCTGCTGGGGACTCCTTTGCTGAACGGCAGGGTTGTGACCACAGAGGGCAGGTGCTTTGTGGTGAGAAAGCTGCTGGGCCTGCCCCACTTGGTGGTGTGGGTCCCTCCACCAAAGCCGCTGGGCTGGACCAGACTGCAGGGCTCCCACTGCCCCCCAGACCGCAGCAGCTGCCAGTGGGCGCACCATAGAAGCCCCTGACACTGGCCGCGCTCCTGGTGCGTGCCGTCTCCCTGGACAGGGGGTTGGGGGTCCTCCTGCCCTCGGCCCCACTTTCCACTTTCTTACAGTGTGTGTTTCACGGCACAGCTGCGTGGTCATCAGTAATCACGTAAACTAAGGACTGGGCACCTCCTGGGGAGGATGGCCAGTATCCTGGCACAGAAACCACTGGAGGGTCAGCCCTCTGGCCTGTACCCGCCTTGTGGCATCGTGAGCCTGTCTTGTGACCTTTGCTTTGTTTTGTTCTCTTTGCAGAGATGGCTCAGGGGTCAGTTGGAGGGGTGTTCGTGACATCATCAGTTTCGACCTCAAATGGTACAAGGCTTTCTGCCAGGTGATTGCGGCTCTGGGCCCAGCGGGTGGGCGGAGCCCCTGGCTCTCCTGCAGACAGCCCTTCCTCCTCCGTGGCTCCGACCTGGCTCCTTGCGTGGATGGAGGGACCCCACGTTTTGGCCGCAGTGTTGGCGTCGGCCACTGGCCAGGGCTCCTCTCGAGCTGTGCGCCCTGAAGGCCCCCTCTGGCTCATACCCTGGGTGGACAGGAGCATTTTTCTTATGGTTTCTTCCCCCTAAAACTTCAAAGTGACTCATGACTTTTGTTTTTTAAAAAGTAGCGTGCAGTGAAGTGGGGCCCAAACTGCCTGAGGCCCTGCAGACAGCCTGGGGGATGGGCTATTTCTCCATCTGTGTTTCCTCTTTCCATTTAACACACTGCAGTTCACACTGTACGTAAAATTTTGTTCTCAGCTTTATTTATTTATTTATTCATTTTTAAAGATTTTATTTATTTGAGCAAGAGAGAGAGCGAGCATGAGGTGGGGAGAGGCGAGTGGCAGAGGCAGAGGGAGAAGCAGGCTCCCCGCTGAACAGGGAGCCCGATGTGGGACTTGATCCCAGGACCCTGTGTTCATGCCCTGAGCCACCCAGGCGCCCCTATCTTTCACTTTACTATTTCTTGTTTCTGTGTTACTGATGGAGTTTTATCACTCAAATCAACGTGTATTAGCCTTTGACCTAGCCATCCCACAAAGCAGAATTGTATCGTCCCTGGGTATTTATCTTAGTTTTTTTAAGGTTAGTATAAGGTAATTTCTGCATTAAGTATTGACAAAACAATGGTTTTATTAACTTTCATGTCTGTCATGTTTTATTTTATACGTATTATCTTATATCAATCCTAAATATTAATAGATGTTTAATTTCTTGAAATATGAGGTCGATTGGCAGTTTGTAGATTCAAAAAGATGGATCGATCTGCTAAAGGGTCATACGGAGCTGTGCGGCCGTCTCGCGCACCACGGTTCTGTGACGTGGGTGCGGCTCCGGCCTGCGCGGTGAGATGGACTGGCTGTGGGGTCGTCACTGAAGTCCTTTGTGGGGTGTCTGGCCCGGGTCAGGTTTTGGCGGAGATCAGCTCAGTTTTTGACTGTGACCCTGCCTCCGTGTGTGTGCAGCGGTCAGTCTGTGGGATGCTGAGCACTGGTTATTCCAAGAGGCAGGATTTGGGTATTGATTCAAGTTTTGAAGACTCACATCAGGTTTATAACAAGGCAGGTAGAGCCACTACCATTTCAGAAGAAAAACCTCTGTAGAAACTGGCATTATTTTATGAAGGCACAGTAATTTCTTGGGCAGTTAGGTGGTTCCCATTTATGAGAAAAGATGCAATTTGAAGCAGCTTTATGGCTAAATTTTTTACCCTTTCTGACTTTTTTGCTAGGCTGGATTTCACAGGTGTGGAGTTCCTTTGTCAAAGAGCGTAACATTTAATAGTTTTTATCGTATGTTGTAACTAAATACTAGTATGAGGCATTAACATGTGCGTATGGCTGTGTGTTAAAGAAGACTGTTCCTCGGCGCATTGGCTCTGGCCTGTGGTGGGTGTGGGGCACTCTGCACTTGGGGCTCCCCTGTGCGCTGCCAGATGAGACCTGTGCTCGTTGGTCACCCACGCCCCAAACCCCCTCTTTTTCGAGTGTACAACAGCCACATCTCCTGTGTAGCTCTGCCCCCGTGTCCCGTCACACTGAGGCAGGCGGCTGGAGGCAGAGAGGATGCTGAGCGTGGGGCTTCTCCGCGGGTGATCTCAAACGCCCGCGTGCTTGTGGGAAGTGTCTGGCTGGAATCTGGAGGATCTCTGTGGAGCTTAAATCCTACACTGGCATCCCTTTAGTATCTCATGCTCCTTAGAATACATTTTCTTGCTGCTCAGATACTAAGAAGTCACAATGACTTTTGATGACAGCTCTCTGAGCAGATTCCGTGTCGGGTAGACATGTGCTGCTTGTCACCTCCGTGGGCTGTCACCTGCCGGTGCCCCAAGACGGTGTCAACGCTCACTCAGTGTCTGACCCACTCTGCCAGGTGCTGGGAGGTGCCTGAACCCAGAAGTCTTTCCTCAGGATCCTGGCTTTTAGAATCTCTGTTCTAGGCCAGAGCCTTGCTTGGGGCGCTGTTGACATTTGGGGCCAGATGACTCTGTCTTGCGCGCTGCCCTGTGCCTTGTGAGCTGTTTAGCGGCACCCTGGCGCTCAGATGCCAGGAGGCCCCCCAGTCGTGACAGCAGAGATGATTAGATGTCCCCTGTTGAGACTCCCAGGGGCACAGTGGTGGTGTAGACGGGTTCCAGACACCTGTCTGAGGACAGAGTGGTGGGCCAGGCAGCCTTGCAGCTCCAACCCCCCACGCCCCTGAGCTCCGCCCTGCCAGCCCCACTGCCTTTCAGCAAGTGCTGTTTCATGAGCTGGTCGACAGCTGTGGGTCCTTGGAGTTGTTTCTGGTAGTTGAGATTGCAGAGAGAGCATCAGTGTGAGACTCCCCTGTCGCAGCTCAGCTTCCTGGGCCCTGCATTGGTGCCACGGGAGCTGAGGGTGGGGCCTGGGGTGTCGTCGACATGTGCATGCATGCAGCATCACGCAGCCACATGCGCAGACCCAGCACACGCCACAGACCCAACACGTGCACACACACGCACATATACCCAACCACACATACGTGTGCACACACAACCACACACGTGCGTACACGTGCACACAACACAGACCAATACGTGCACACACATGCACAACCACACACGCATGCGCCACACGTGCACAGACGTGTACCACACCCAACATGTGCATGCACACATGCGCCACAGACCCAACACGTGCACACTTGTAACGTGCATATGCATACACGCACAACCACACGTGCGCACAACCATGCACAGACACGCACACACAACCACACACGTGCATACATGCGCACCACACCCAGCATGTGCATACACATGTACACACGACACAGATCCAACACGTGCATACACGTGCAACCCAACCACGCACACACACGTGCATTCATGTGCGCACTAGCACCACAGACCCAGCACGTGCACACGCGTGTACATGCGTATATGCATGCACATGCACAACCACGCACACACACGTGCATTCATGTGCGCACTAGCACCACAGACCCAGCACGTGCACACGCGTGTACATGTGTATATGCACCCACATGCACAACCACGCACACACGTGCATGACACGCACAATCACGATACATGTGCACACAGGCACCCTTACACAGCATGTGCATACACGTGCATATGCACCTCCCACGCACTGCCATCTGGGGAGCCTTGCTTTGGAGGGACCCCTCTCCTTTCCTGGGGCCCCTTTTCCCTAAGCGCCCCCCCCAGAGATCAAGGGGGTCACAAGCACACGGCCTGGAAGAAGGAGCTGCGGTTTTCCAGCTCTTGAGCGCATTGGGGTTTTGTGTGTGATGTAATCACCAACACTGCGGCTGCCAGTGCTGCTCTGTTTCGGTTCTGTGTCGTGGAGAGTGGGCTTAGGTGGGGTGTTGGGTCCGTTGGGGACTCCCCTCCCGGCCTCACTGCCTCGTCTTGCCTCGTCCTGACAGTGACCTGACCAATGGTGCGGACGGCATGCTGGCCACGAGCTCCAGCGGGTCCCAGTACAGCGGATCCCGGGTGGAGACCCCCGTGTCCTACGTCGGGGAGGACGAGGAGGAGGACGACGACTTCAATGAGAACGAGGAGGAGGACTGACGCCCGCCCGCGGCCCGCCCTCGTGGTCTGCGTCGGGAGCACTGGTTTCGGGAGAGACTGCTTCTGCCGTGGGCGTTTGTTTCTTTTTGGCCTCCTCCACGGGAGCCGGCGGTGAGCCGTCGACTGGCCGTGCGGCTCCGATGAGCAGGCGAGGGCTGTGTCCCGCGGGGTCTTGGGGTGAGCTGTGGTGCGCTTCCACGCCGGCGGCGACACAGGGCCTTTCTTCACTGTCTAGGATTTTGTTTTCATTGTCTGTTTCTCATTCAGAGTTCACTTTGCTCCCTCCTTGCTGCGCACGGAAGTGGCGACACTCCATCCACGTCGCAGAGTGAGACGTCGTGTTGCCGCGGCCAGTGCGCCCGAGCGCCGTGTGTCCTCAGCGTGTTGGGAACGGCGCAGCTGCTGGGGGCGTGCGGCCCCCTCCCAATGCCGTCCGTGTCTGGGGGCCCAGCGAGCGGTGGGCTTTGCTCTTCACCGTTTGGCGCCATTGACTGTATCGTGACTTTATTTTCCCTTAAATTATATTGACTGTGTGATTCCATCAAGTTTATATATTTTTTTTCTCTATGTTGCAGCAAATTGCGAAGTTTCTTTGTTTTTGTTTTGTTTGGCTAAAGTTTCCTGCCGTGCTGGTGCAGCCGCGACAGCGGTGGAAGGCTCGGGCGTGTGCTCGTGGACAGTCCGCCTGATTTCTACAGGCGGGCGTGAACTCTTGTGTCGTTGTTTACAGGCCTGCACATCTGTCATCTAAGGACACAGACTGAAGCAAACACCGTCTTTGTTTCGTGAGCATCTTCCTGTAATCTATGATGAAGTTGACATTAAATAGAGAGAATGTTCTAACAGTTTTTTAACTCAAAATTTGTCAATCATTTTTAATAGTTCTTTTTTTATAAAAAGAAAAAGGAATTTCAGGACAGGCAGTGGCCCCTTTTAAAATTTATTCACAAAGAACCATTAACCGCACAGTCGCCGTCAGCTGCCTGTTCTAAACAATAGTCTTTTTATTGAAACACAAATAAACTTTTCTGTAATATTTTATGGAATATAAAGAGACTTTAATTGTTTGACTTGTTTAACTTGGCACTGTTAGTTTTTACTAATAAAACGCGCATGGGCATTTTAAACAAGCCCTGTGTTCCTCTGATTCAGGATTCTTGTCCACAAGTTACTTCTCTTCCGTGTCAGTCTTGCTTCTCGCCGAGCGAGGGGTGGTTGCCAGGCCAGAGGGGGGCCTGGTGGACACGCCAAAGTGCACGTCTCCTCCCGTGCCTGTGATGTGGACATCGGCCCCCGTCTTCCTCCTGAGTCCTTGGAGTTGAGACAGATTCTGGGGGTTTGACCTTCAGGAGTAAGGTCATAAGGTAAGAAAGGACAGCGAAGTGTTGTACGAACGTGCAGAAGACCATAGGCCTCGGAGAGGCATCCCAGGTGCCGTGGAAGAAGTGGCAGCTGGTGTTTTCTTGCCAGTCGTGACTTCCTTCCACTGTCTCAAGGGCAGCAGGACCCAGAGGGTGGGGGGGGGGGGGGGGAATGTGCGGCCAGCGAGTTCTGGTGCTCACTGGCTGCTGCGTGCCCCGTTGAGGTGACGTGCGTGGGGCGGCCGGCTCTTGGGGACATGGGCCATCAGCTCACAGACGCCACCTGTCCTCGGGTGTCTGACAGGTTTCCCACCCTCAGCTGTGTGGGGTCGTGTCGTTCTGTGGCCGGTGACGTTGTGCCTGGTGATTGCGTGGGATTAGGTCACCAGGTCACGTGTCGTGGCTGGTCTGGGGCGGGGTGCTTCAAGAGAGCAGGTTTGTTTGATGAGAATGCTGTCATTCCGGGATTTTGCACAGGGACTGGCGTGAGCCGCCTGCACGTCCCTGGGTGTTGGAGGGCGTGCTTGAGTCTGTGGCTTCCTCTGGGGCTTAGATCCCACCGCATGTGTGACGCCCTCACGCCTCACCTGCTCTCCTCCTGCAGCTCTCCGTGTTCTCAGGGGTGACCCTCCTCCAGCCTCGTCTGAATTTCCCTGACAGGGGATTGAAACTTTAAGAAGAAGATTTTTAAAGAGAAGGTGATTTTTTTGTTATATTTTCCCCTTATCAGAAAAGACATGGTTGTTTTACATAGAATAAGAGTGACTTTAATGTTTTATTTTAGGAATAAAATAAAACAGTTGAGGAACTCCGTTCTTTAAGAGCAAACCTTCAGAATGTCCGTTCTCGTAAGTCATGTTTCTCTGAGAGCGCGCACGCAGGTACCCGGATTTCTCCGACGTTAGAAAAATTAAGGTATAGGGAGGAGCATGAAGTCTGCCCGGAACGATTTTTAGGGTCGCGCTGGCCGGGTAGCTGCTGCCTCAGGGCTACCACGTCAGCCCAGCGTTTTATCATAGCTACAAGTTCGGGGTCGAAGAACAGAAGGATTAGCGAGAGGCCGTTGACTCTACACTAAGTGCTCGGTGCACAGGTGTCTGCCTGCCGTTCCCTGGCTGGCTGCAGAGCGTTGGGAGGCCTGGTGGGGAGCAGCGGGCAGCTGGGCCGCGGTCCGCACGGGCAGGCCGGCTTCCCCTCTCTACTGCTGAATGCGGAGCTTGAACTCCACTTTCCCTTCGTAGGGGTCGTGCGGGTTGTCGAACGTCACGTGCTCTGCCAGGATCTTGCATGCGACGAGGACTTCTGTGTTTCTGGGGATGTTGAGAAGCTTCGCGGCAACCAGAGGGTTGCTGTAGTGGGGCTGGAGCACGTGTGGGCAGATGGGAGGACGAGAGCGTTAGAAACCGCGTGGCAGCTGTCCCGTCAGGCAGCAAGCCTGCCTGCTCGGTCTGCGTGCGGCCTGCAGCGGCCGCGCACAGCTTGCGCTCTCTGCCACGTGCGGGACTGACTCTCCCCGCGTAGGAACGAGGAGAGCCATTCTGGGGTAGGGAGATAACACCAGTGACAAATTCAAGTTCAAAGTGTATTTGATGAAAATTAGTATAAAAATAAAACAGGAGGGGCGCCTGGGTGGCACAGCGGTTAAGCGTCTGCCTTCGGCTCAGGGCGTGATCCCGGTGTTATGGGATCGAGCCCCACATCAGGCTCCTCCGCTATGAGCCTGCTTCTTCCTCTCCCACTCCCCCTGCTTGTGTTCCCTCTCTCGCTGGCTGTCTCTATCTCTGTCAAATAAATAAATAAAATCTTAAAAAAATAAAAAATAAAAAATAAAACAGGAAAAATCAGAGATTTGGAGGACATGCTTTAAAATGGATATATGGTTGTCTAAAAGGATTTGGGAAACTGGGAAAGTGAAAGCATTAGGTTTGGTGTTTGTGTTTTGCACGTGAGCTGTGTGTTTTCAAGTAGGGAAACTCCCAGAGGGCTACACGGTCACCTTTGTTTCATTTGTGTAAGTAAAATGTTGATGGCTTTCCTTTTGCCAGTGATTGCTAGATTTGGGACGATTCTGCGGCTGTCGTCGCGACGCGAGAAGCAAACCTACCTGTGCCTTCTTCCCGTAGTAAGGGAAGTAGTGAGGGCTGAAGGTGCCGTTGGGGGGGTAGTACTGCACCTGCAGGGGCCGGGCGTCCTTGGGCTGGTCCTGGGGGCAGAGAGGGCACTGCCTGAGTGCGGCACGCGCATCTGTGCGTGTCTGCGTGTATCTGCACGTGCGCATTGCCTGGCGGGTAGCTGGAGTTCATCCAAACGCACGAGGACACTCGTGTCTGTTAAAAGCTCCAGGCAGCCCACGCGTGTGGACACACACCGAGACAGAGCCTTGCCCCCCAGCGAGGCGGGCTGTGGGGGATGGGGCGCTGCCGCTAACAGCAGGGAGCCTTGGGTCGAGGCCCCCACCGGGAAAACAAGCGTTAGAAAGTATTTCATGACGACACATTTGGTTTTTTGGTGTTGTGGTCAAAAACTGGTTTTGAGAAAAACGGGAGTAAATAGTGCCAACTCTGAGCAGGTTTTTCCAGATTGCTACCAAACACTTGGAAGTCGTTGGTGATGCGCTGTCCCAGGTGCTGCTTGAAGCAAGTCAGTAACAAAGGTACACCATTTTTCTGGCTAGGTTTCTGTGCCCTGCAGTAATGCTGCTCTGAGTGATGGCTCGTGTGACCGTGGGTCCGGACGGTCGGGCCGGCTGCTGAGGGGCACTTAGGGGAACGCGGCTGTGGTGCGGCCGCGCACTCACCAGGAAGGCGCAGTCCACTCTGGGTGCTGTGCCGTTGCTGGGGAGGAAGTTCACGATCTGGAAGGAAAGGGCGTCCTTGTGGCTCTCCCACCGCGTGCGCGCGTGAGCGGCTTGTCCAAGCTGGGACTCCTGCCGGCACCTCCTTCGGCCACAACCCCGCCCCAGGGTTGTCTTGGCTGCCGGCACGTGGCAGAGCTGGACCGAGGGGCCTGAGCCATGGCTGCCCCTCTCTGGTGCTCCGCAGTGCCCTGGGGTGCCCGCCTGTGCTGCTCCCACGTCACGCTGTCTTTGCCTCCTGGGTCCCAGGCCTTGTGTCTGCCTGCTCGTGCCTGGCGCCCTCCCCACACACCTGCCCTGGTGTGCATGGCTTCCCCCTCCGGGCACCGTTGAGACCCAGTGGGGACCCAGGAGTGTGGGCCATTCACAAATGCGTGGCTTCCCTGGGTCTCTCGGGAAGGAAGCTGAGTGGGGCTGCATGCGTGTTGGCCGGCCCAGAGCAGAGACCCCCAGCCCTCCGTCCTTCCTTGGCTTCCCGTGGCGTGTCCCCCCCACCGCACTCCAAGGCTGGGTGAACCATGCCCTCCTGTGGTGTGCTTGCCCTGGCTTGTTCAGCTTCCCGTGTGCCCGGCAGAGGGTCCCCGGCCCAGATTGAGAACCTCTGCTCGGGATGGGTCCCGGCTGTCCTCGGGGCACCTGTACACAGCCGGGCTGCTGTAAAGCTGTGGTGTGCACACGGCCGCTCTGTGACGTCAGGGCTGCGTCAGCGTGTTCGGGCTGTATTTGGGTGAAGGTCAGCTCCTGAGCCGACGCGACAGGTGCGTGCTGAATGAAGGTGCAGAGTAGGAGGGGCCGCGGCCCTGCCAGCCTGGGCCCCTGTGCAGGGACGCACAGGGTCACGTGAGGGCCGGGCACCCTGGTCCCTCCGGGCCACGGCTCTCTCCACCGGGGCCCTCATGTGGGTCTGGGGTCTGCAGCCCCTCTGCACTCACCCTGTTCATTTTAATGATAAAGCACGGCTTTCCTTCCGCAAAGCCAAAGTTGGGGTCCATCAGGCCTGAGCAGTTTTGCAGCATGTCTGCTGTGAACTTGCAGGAGAACTTGGTGTGGTTTGGGGCCCGGAAGCTTTCCTGGAAGAAGTACTTCTCGGAGGTGCAGTTGATGCTGTCCTCCTGGGACGCTGGCGAGTAGCCTGCCAGGACAGACGCGCCGACCTCCAACCACAGCCACCTGGGGCTGGCGGGAGGGTGGCAAAGCCCACACCCCTCCGTGAAATTGTCTTAGGGAAAAATGGGTGGGAAGCGCGTTACGTCACCTGCCAGGAAGTTGTGGAGTGTGTGCACGAGGTCCACCCAGGTCCTGTTGTCAGAGATGTTGTAGGAAATGTCCAGGCCTTTCTCCCCATAGACATCCGGCCTCAAGGTCACCCCTGGAGAGAGAGCACGACACATCTTAGTCCGTTCCCCCTAAAGTGTTGGTTACGCCCCAGCCACTTGCTGTGGAGATGGTGGGTCACATGAAGAGCTGGCCCAACCCGGCGGCCAAGCGTGGGATGCTGCAGTCCCGGCTGGGCCTGGGTCCTCGAGGGCCCCTGGGTGAGGAGGCTGCGGCCAGGTTCCGCTGCAGAAGCGGCTCAGGAGGGACCCGCCCGTCTGGGAGCCGCACCATCAGCACCAGGCCTGCCCGGCTGCGTGGCCGGAACTGTGTTGCTAGATGAAGCTGTGTTTGAATGCACATTTGAAACTCTTCAGTGGTTTCGGTCAGTCCGAAAGCAACGTGGACAGCGTGTTAATTGTACAACAGGAAAAGATAGCCCATGCTTGGAGTCGGAACAGTTGTGCGCCTAGTGGGCACCCTCACTTCTGTTCACGCGAAGACACACAAACCCGTGTGTGTCATAAATTAGGTAAGTGGGATCCTAGCACTCAGGTCCTACGTGATCTTCCATTTTCCAGTGCCATCACGGTCAAGCGTGTCATCCTCACGCCGACTCACCTCCCGTCCACAAATACCGTCGTGCTTTGCCGTGTGAATGTTCCACAGTTTACGAAGACAGTCCCAGTGGGTGTGACTTACGTGTGTGAGCTAGTCTTCTCTTGTTCCGTGGATGCTGTGGAAGTAACATCTGTACGAGGTTTATAATCAAGACCTCGAGAGGATCTGACCAAGAAGAGAAGTGGGTACCGCTGACAAGGGCCCACTCCGCGCGTGCGCCACAGCCGCTTCCCGTGGTCTCACGGTGTGCTCATCCGCGTCAGTGGCAGCTGTCGCCCTCTCCTGCCTTCCCTGCCCCTTCCACCCACTGGGTTTTGGACCACAGACGTCTTCTCACACATATCCTAAGTCCAAGCCTGATTAAAATAATGGGTGTTGTACACAATTATATTACGGTTGTGCCCTGAGGTTTGTAACGTCCTGTGCTCTGCTGTGAAACTGTGCTGAAAACCCCCACGGCAGACGGTTGGCTCTAAAAATGATACCCAATAAAGCACTTTGGTGTTGTGATCACTGATCAAGGGATTTACCGAAGACCCCAGCAGAAGAGCTGGACCTGCCCGAGGGAAACACGGCCTCCCCAGCTCCAGTGTCTGAGCCCGCCGTCTCTTGGAGACTTGCGTTTTCCTTTCTTCTTCTGGGGAAGTGCAGGAACCGCCGATGGGCATTTCTGGGGTTATTGCTTCCTTAGAACGTGTTAAGGACGTGTGGCTGATAAACGTTCTGAGTCACTGTGCTGGACAGTGTGTCTTCTCCCTTGATCCCTCTGTCCCTCCCTTCACCCCAGCTTCTTCCTGCACTTCCTTATTTGGTTTGTGCACACAGCGGGGGTGAGCGGCCCCCCAGGGCCGAGGAGGTGCGGCCTGTCTCAGGCGTGGAGTCCTGTTGTCTCCAGGGACCCTCTCTCCTCTCGGTGCTGACTCGGAGGGGAGAGGGTGTTCAGCCTTCGATCCGCGCCTCCGCCCTCGAACAGGACGGTAGACGAGCTGCTCAGAGAAAACCGTGTTCTGAAGAACTTGTGGTTATGGACGTGACCCTCCCACAGAGAAGCCTCAGTGCCGAGGGACGTCCAGTGGGAAGCAAAAGCCCCCTCCTTCCCGCAGACGCTCCGTTGCTCGTCTCCCCGCTGACGCGTACATCCTCCCACGTGTCCTCTGTGTTTCAGCATATGAGGTAGGTGAGAGGAAGACGGTCTCTATACCAAATCTGTTTTAATAATTAAAACTAACCCTAAATCACACTATCATCTGGGGCCACCATCCTCAAAAGAAGCCGAGGGGCTGTCCACACCCGGGTGTGCCCCTTCACAACCCTGGGGCCACCAGCGGGACTGGCCCCGATGCGTGGGGTCCTGGCGTCCAGCCGTGAGCCACCGGCCCCGTTACCTGGTGACTTTAGCTGGTCTTGGTAGTCGGGTGTGTAGGGGTCGAGCGTGCACATCAGCGTGTAAATGCACAGGGCGAAGATTCCAGTCATCACCACATAGAAACCCACATAGTAGAGGCTGATCCACACTGTGGGGAGAGGCAGGGGAGAGGCGGCCGACCTGTGGGACCCAGTGTTTTGCAACCATCACTTGTCTCATGTTCCAGAATGTTCTCATCACCCAAGAGATGCTCTGTACCCCTTAACTTAAAAGTCCTTAAAAATCCTAATTTTGGGGAACATAGCTTAAAAAATGCTCTTCTCAAATCTAAAGCTGAACCTTTGGGGCTGCCCCTCAGATGTTCCCACTTTGTAGGCGTCTGCTGGCAATGGGGATTAGAGGCTTTTGGGGTCATCTGGTGAGGGAGGTGCAGCCTGGCCAGAAGCCCTGGCAGGATCTGGGTCCTGGGGGCCTGGACTGCTGGTGGCTGGTCTGTGCGTGTCCTTCGAGCAGCCCATCCCTGCCTCCCCCACCCCCGGGGGCACGTACCCCAGCGGGACAACGTCCGGCCCAGCATTTGCCCCGTGTCCGGGTTCCAGCAGTAGCGTTGGAACTCCTCCATCCGCTGGCTGCACGACTTCTTCTCCTGCAGTGCTGCCATCCTGCGGAACGGTGCTGCCCACACTCAGCCCGAGAGGAGAGAGCTGCTTCTGGGTTTTATAGTCCCCTCCTCTGGAGGGCAAAGGCACTGTGGGGACTGGCTCCAGGCGTCGTTGATCACACCTTGCTATCCAAACACAGTGGCTATCAGATGCCCCTCCTTGCGGGATGCCCTTGGCCACGTCCTTGTCTGTCCTGATACCGACCAAGGAGAAGGACTTTGCCGCAGGGGCAGTTCCTCAGGAGTGCACGGTGAGTGAGGACAGGCCTGGGTCCAACCCTGGCTCTGTGCCCGAGATGGACCTGTTCTGAGCTGATGGGGGGTGGCGACCCAGGGGGCTCCCACCACTGTCGTTCCTGCGGGTTTTCACTTGCTGGGCAACACATCTGGCCGTGACGACAAAGCCACGTGTGAAAGGGGCCAGAGGCTCTGTCCTAGACAAGAGGGTTCAGAGGGTTCCCACCTTCACCTCCCGTCACTCCTGATGCCTAGGTGATGAGGGTGCAGTCCTCTGAGATCGGTTGTTGGGGCGGGGCTGGGGCCCTTGGGGACTGCTTTGCATCTATGAGGAATTCACGAATCATACAGTCTAGAGGTACTTTCTAAAATGGAGAGCACACCAGTGCCTGGCATCTTGAAATGCAGTTCTGACCCAGAGGGCCCAGGGGCTCCTGGAGAGCTGTGCTGCTGGCTTTAGGGCCGCGGCAGTGTCCAGGCGTGGCACGCTTGGCCTGGCAGCACATCCGCATCTGCTGGGTTTCCTCGGATGCTTCCGACACCTGTCTCACCGCCAAGCTTCTGAGGGAGCTGACCTGCCAGACGGCCTGAGTGCCCAGACAGCTGCAGGCCCCCTAGACCATCTTGATGCATGACGAGATCCAAGAGACCTTGGCAGTTCATTTAGCTGCCCCGCGACATCTGCTCACCAGGGCGCCTATCTCTGCAGTTAGGTAAATGTAACGTGCCACAGAGTCTTTTCACAAAGATCTGAGTCAAAGCCTGATGAAAATACGGGTGTTGTAGACAGAGACCTAGAACTTAGTTTTTTGTCACATCTGGGTTTTCCTTCTGAAGGACCGGGTAGCCAAATTTGAAGATTTCTTTGGGAAGAAGAAAAAAGGACAATGCTCTTATAATTCTGCCTTATTTTCTTTAGGATGATTTAGGGTTTTTAGCAAAACAGGCACCTGAAGATTCAGAGGGAATAGCCCATTTTAGTTTGGACTTGTTTGTAAGTCTTTAATGAGCCAATTCTGTGTGTTTTCTGTAACACTGTTTTCATTCACAACCTTGGAATTTTAGGTCGGTAAGACCCCGAGTGGCATGGGGCTGCAGTCTGATTGCCCACAGTCTGTGGGCCTTGGACCCCAGTTGCTGGGGCCTGAAGATACAGTGCAGCGAATGTTGCCTGCAGAATGAATGCCACCCTTGTCTGGAAAGTCTAGATGCCCTTGAATTGAGTATGATGTGAATTCTTTCTGAAAGTCATTGAGTGAAATCTTCCACATTTCGTGGAAGCACGTGAAAGTATGTGCTGAACTGCACACATGTTATCACCATGACCTCCCCGTGGGGAGGAGAGGCCGGGAGAGGGCAGCCTCCTGCAGAGCGTGCTCCGAGGACGGAGGACAGATGCCCCGTAAGGAGCAGGCTCCAGGCAATGTGGGGAGCCCGGACTTCTCCCCAGCCTGGCAGTAATGAGGTGGGGCCCACCCCCTCCTGCTGCTGGAGTAGAGTCAGAGAAGCCAGCTAAACCGGAAGGATTATATAATAGGAAAACGTCCAGGTTTCAGCTGATTATCATGCATCAGACCAAGAACCAGGAAGATTTCAAAATGAATTAAGACAACAGACACTGATATCAAGGTGGCAGGGTTGTTGGAATCAGATTTTAAGGCAGTTATGATCAAAATACTTGAGTGAGCAATTATAAACATGCTTGAAACAAAAGGAAGAAAAAAAGGGCTCAAGAAAGAGAAAGTTTAAGGAAAGAAATAGAAGATACGGAGAAGAACCAATGGAAATTTTAGATTCAAAAAACAATGAAAATGAGAAGCTCAGCAAATGGATTCAAAGACATACGGGAGGGGACAGAGGAAGGAGTCAGTGATGTGGAAAAAAAACAATAGATCTGATCTAAACAGTAGGAAGTAGATTCAGAAAAAACTGCAGTGCCTCAGGGGTCTGGACGACTATAAGGAAGACGTGACATCCGTGTTGTCAGAGTTCTGCGAGGAGAGAAGAAAGGGCAGGGCTGGAAACTCCCCAAACGTGGCAAATGACATAAACCTGCGAGTTCAAGAAGTTGACTGAAACCCAAACAATATAACTCTTCCAAAATCCAAGATGCATCGTCATTAAACTTTTGAAAATAGAAAGCATACACCCCAAATCGAGAAAGCATCCAGAGAAATACCATTTGAGTTACAGAAGATGACTCATCGGGAGCCAGAATCAGAAGGAGCTGCAGAATGTCTTTAAATGCTGAGAGAAGAGACCAGTCACCAGATCCCGGATCCAGCACAAATACCCTTCAGGAACAAAGGGGGCCCCAACATTCTCAGATGAAGGACAAGAAAAAGAAGGCAATTTGTCACCAGTAGATTTATCCTAAAAGGATGTCTAAAGGAAGTGCTCAAAACAGAAAGACAATGTTAAAAGAAGGAATATTGGAGGATCAGGAAGGAAGAAATAATACGGTGAGCAAAATATGGGTAAATGCTATAAGCTTTCTTTTCTTCTTGAATTTTCTAAACTATGTTCGATGGTTGAAGGAAAAATCATAGCATTGCTTGATATTCTAAATGTAAGTAAATGAAATAATATAAACAAGGAAGGATAAAAGGAGGTATATTTCTGCACTTTACTTGATCTGATAAAATGATAGCAGTTGAGCCCCACGTAGGGAGGGCTCAGTGCTCGGTGGGGAGTCTGCCTGATGATTCTCTCCCTCTGTCCCTCCCCCCACTCATGTGCATGTGCTGTCTCAAATAAATACATAAATCTTTATTTTTTATTATTTTTTAAGATTTTATTTTTTTGACAGACAGCCAGCGAGAGAGGGAACACAAGCAGGGGGAGTGGGAGAGGAAGAAGCAGGCTCCCAGCGGAGGAGGGAGCCTGATGTGGGGCTCGATTCCACAATGCTGGGATCACGCCCTGAGCCCAAGGCAGACGCTTAACAACTGAGCCACCCAGGCACCCCTAAATAAATCTTTAAAAAGATGATAGCAATAGAATGTGATAGGTCATGTATATATGATACCAACAGCAACCAATAAAAATCTACATAAAGAGATACACTCAAAAATACTATAGATAAATCAAAATTGAATTCTAAAAAATGTTCAAGTAACCCACGGGAAAAGTGGAAAAAGAAAACAAATGAAAGACAAAAAAAAAATGGCAGACTTGAGCAACAGTAACATTAAATGTAAATGCTGTAAATACACCAGTCAAAAAACTGACAATAGATTTAAAAACATGAGCCAACTATAAGCTATCTACAAAAAACTCATCTCCAATAGGATGATATAGGTAGGTTGAATAGGAAAGAATGGAAAAAGATACGTCATGCAAATACTAATCAAATGAAGCATGTATGGTTAAATTAATATCATATAGACTTCACAGCAGAGAAAATTACAAGAGACAGAGATTGTATAATGATAAAGAGTCCATCCACCAAGAAGATAAAGCAACCCTCAATGTGTATGCACCAAACAACAGAGCTGCAGAATATGTGGAGCAGACTAATAAAACTGAAAGTAGAAATAGACAAATCCACGATCTTGGTTATGGGCTTCAACACTTCTCTCTCAACAATTGGTAGAATAGCGAAATAGAAAATCAGCGTGGAAATAGAAGCACTCAACAATATTGTCAACCAACAGGATGCCGTTGACATTTGTTGAACACCCCACCCAAGCACAGCAGAATACAATTTCTTTTTAAGTGACCTTGGAACATATACCAGGGTGGACCATATCATGGGCCATAAAATGAAGCCCAACAAATTCAAGGGAGTCGAAATCAAGTAGAGTGTGTTCAACCACGACACAATCCAACTAGAAACTAATAACGGACAACAGGAGGATCTCCAAATGCGTGAAAACTAAACAATACACTTCAAATAATTCGTAAGTCAAAAGGGAGTCTTGAGGGTAATTAGAAAAGAAATATGGAGGACTGATGAAAAACGTAAAACATCACAGTTCATGGGATGTAGCCAGAGCAGTGTTCGAAGGAGAGTTTGCAGTTCTAAGTGCATGCATTCCAAGAGAAAGTCTCAAGTTAATAATCTAAGTTCCCACTTGGAAAACTTAGAAAAGGGGGGGGGTAGCAAGTAGAAGGAAAAAATAAAAGATAAGAACAGAAATCAATGAAATTAAAAACAAAAGCAAAGGGAAAATCAGTGAAAGAGCTGGTTCTTTGAAAAGTCAATAAAATTGACAAACGTATAGCAAGAGAAAAGACATAATCAAATTAAAAATGAAATATCACTACAGACCCTCTAGGCATAAAAAAGGGAAATGCCACACACAGTTTTATACACATAAACTCGACAACTTCGATGAAATTGGCTTCTTCTTCAAAAAACACAACTTGTCCAGTTTGAAATAGATAATTTGAATAGCCTTATAACTATTAAGGAAATTGAATTTGTAATTTAAAATCTTCTCAAAAAAACCCTCCAGGACCTGATGGTTTCACTGGAGAATTCTACCAAACATGTCATGAAGAGCACGGATTGTGCCCTGTGTCCTTTGGGAAATAGAAGGGAACTTCCCCGACTGATTTATGAGGCCAGGACACCTTTCACCAAACCAGACAAAGACCGCACAAACAACAGCAACAAAACCTACAGGTCAAATCCCTCACAAATATAGCCACAAAAATCCTTAACCAACGATTGGCAAATTGAGTACGAGAATGTATAAAAAGCATTAAATGGGCAGCTGAGTGGTGAAGTCAGCTGGGCGTCTGAGACTTGGTTTTGGCTCAGGTCCTGATCTCATGGTCCTGGGGTTGAGCCCCGCGTCAGCTCTGCACTCAGTGGGGAGTCTGCTTGAGAGTCTCTCTCCCTCTCCCCATCGTGCTCTCTCTCGCTCGCTCTCTCTCTCTCTCTCAAATAAATGAATAAATTTTAAAAAATAAAAAGCATTAAACACCATGACCGAGAGGGATATGTTGTAGAGACGCAGAGCTGGTTGAATACTCACAAATCAATCAGTGTAATACCTGACTTAAGCTAAAGAAGAAAAATCATGTGATCATATCAGCTGATGCGGAAAAAGCACTCGATAAAATTCAGAATCCATTTATGATAAAAGTGATCAGCAGGCTAGGAATAGACAGAAACTTGATTAAAAGCGTTGGCGGAATCTCTGCAAGCCAGCATCCTATCCAGTGCTGAAGGATGGATGTGTCTACCCCATGACTGAGAATGAGACATGGATTTCTGCTCTCACCTCTCTGAGTCAACCTCGCGCTGGATTTCCCAGCTAGTGGAAAAAGCAAGGAAAGAATAGGCATACAGACTAGAAAGGAAGAAACGAAACTCCCCATTTTCAGATGACAGGGTTATACGTGTATATAATGCCCAAGACTGCCAAAAATCTGGAACAAGTGAGTTCGGCAAGGCAGAGGACACAAGATTAAGGCCCCCAAGTCAACTATGTCATTTATTAGCAATGAACACATGCATACCAAAATTAAAAATACAATACCATTGGCAATTGCTCAAAACAAAAAGGAATATTTAGGTGTTAATCCAACAGAACACGTCTAGGACTCGTATGCTGAAAGCTGCATGTTGGTGAGGACAGCAGTGGGGGCGGGGGGGTCCCAGGAAAGGAAGCCCGGTTGTGCTCACAGGCTGGACGACTCAGCATACTGAAGATACTGGTTCTCCCCAGGCTGGTGCACGGGTCCAGCAAGATGTTTCCGTGTAGATACAGATAAGACTTCCGTAACATTTATATAGGAAGGCAAAGGAAGTGGAATATTTTCTTCCGTAGTCTGAATAGTTTTGAGAAATGTGTTTTGAAAATTATTTTTGAAAAAGAGCAGTAAAGTTGACGACGCCATCCACTCGGTGCCGAGGCCCGTCATCTGTTGCAGGTATTACACACAGTAATGGAGACAGACTTGGTGTTGGTGGAGGGACCGGACCAGCACCGACCACAGCGACGTGCCCACCGCGTCCCCAGGCAGCTCAGGACAGATGCACAGTCGCGGCCCGCTGCTGAAGCAGTCTTTGTTTGGGCAAGATCTCTGCGCGACTGGGGTGGCGGGCACGGCTGGGAAGCACGGGCTGAGGGCACACGAAGCACTGGTAGAGGCTGCAGCAAACCCCAGCCACTGTCCTGTGACCCCGGACGGGTAGGCAGGAAGCGCTTAAGGAGGGGGCTGCGGGGGCTCATGCAGCAAGTTCGCCCTCGGCCTGCCCTGCCTTCTGCCCACACCCACCTTCAGAACCTCCCCGCCTCCCAGCACGGGGTGGGCTGGTCCTCCCCCGTTTCTGGCTCCCGCGTTCTTGTTTCTGTAACCTCTCACTTCCTCCCCTCTTTATAGCCAACCTCCTTCACTTCCTTCTCTTCCCCACACATTTACTGAGTACCTGCTGTCTACTAGACAGGACCATGCGTGTGTGAATCTGACATTTCTGTTGGTCCTGGCATCCCCAGGTGTGCACCCCAGGTGTGTGTCCCCCAGGTGGGTCCCCCAGGTGTGTGATCCAGGTGTGCACCCCAGGTGTGTGACCCAGGTGTGCGACCCAGGTGTGCACCCCAGGTGTGTGTCCCCCAGGTGGGTCCCCCAGGTATGCCTCCCAGGTGGGTCCCCCAGGTGTGTCCCCACCTAGGTCCCGTAGGTGTGTCTCCCAGGTGTGTCCCTGGCCTCCTCACTCTCTCTCGGTCCTGTTTCTGTCTGTTTGGGGCCTCTGCCCTGGGTGTAGCTGGAGGTCTCCTGCTTTAGTCCCAACCTCACCTGAAGCTTCTCTAGGGCATTTCTGCTTTGCTGGCACAGCCCAGGAGAGGGGAGGGAGCTGATGTGGAGTTGATCCCTTGGCAGGTGCTGGGGTTACCTTAGGTCCCCAGTGCGGGCAGGTGACCTGAGGGCAGGCTACTGTCAGTGTCAGGCCAAGTCCCTCCATACTAACCAGTCCCCTGCCAGTGGTTTCACCCTCAGACACCCCAGGATGCTGCTCACTGTGGGTTTTTTTCTCTCTGAATTCCTGTTATCAGCTGTTTTTCCTCCCACTTGCTATTTAAGACAAAATGAAATATTGTGGGAAAGCTCCCAGCCATCTTTATGGGGTCGGGGTTTCTCCCTGGCCCCTCTGCCTTCCGTCTGTCCTCCAACTCCTGCAAGGGAACAAGCAGGTGGCCTGTGTGCCCGGGGCTGGGGGCCTGACTGGGGGCAGCGTCACTGAGGCACTTTGGGGTCTGGAGTTTGTCCTTCCTGCCGGGCCCTGAGGAAGAAGCGGCAGGGAGGAGGGGCCGTCTAATCCTCCTGGAAGCAGCTTAGGGGATTGTCTTTTTCTGGCACCTGCTCTGTGACCCCGGGCTGGGATTTGGCCAGAGCTGTGTCAGCTGGGTTCCCTGGGCTCCCGGTGCGGCCCCCAGTCACCCTCGCACCTGCTGGGACGCCTGCTGTCTGGGGAGGGCAGGGGGCACGGGTCTGGGGTGGCGGGTCAGGCCTCTCGTGACTGACGCGGCAGGAGGCCAGTGCCAGGATGGATTTCGGTTCCCTGGAGACGGTGGTGGCCAACTCGGCCTTCATCGCCGCCCGGGGCAGCTTCGACGGGAGCAGTGGCCCATCTTCTCGGGACAGGAAGTACCTGGCCAGGCTCAAGTTGCCCCCGCTGTCCAAGTGTGAGGGCCTCCGGGAGAGCCTGGACCTGGCGTTCCCGAGTGTGTGCTCAGAGCAGCCCATCGGCAAGCGGCTGTTCCAGCAGTTCCTGGGGGCTGACGAGAGGCACGTGCCGGCTCTGGAGCTCTGGAAGGACATCGAAGACTACGACACAGCGGATGACGACCTCCGGCCACAGAAGGCCCGGGCCATCCTGGCTGAGTACCTGGACCCGCAGGCCAAGCTCTTCTGCAGCTTCCTGGACGAGGGGACGGTTGCGAAGGCCCGGGAGGGGCCCGTGGCGAGCGGGGACGGGCTCTTCCAGCCCCTGCTGCAAGCCACCCTGGTGCACCTGAGCCAGGCGCCCTTCCGGGAGTACCTGGACAGTCTGTACTTCCAGCGGTTCCTGCAGTGGAAGTGGCTGGAGGCCCGGCCTACGGGGGAGGACTGGTTCCTGGACTTCAGGGTCCTGGGGAAAGGTGGCTTTGGGGAGGTGTCCGCCTGCCAGATGAAGGCCACCGGCAAGCTATATGCATGCAAAAAGCTCAACAAGAAGAGACTCAAGAAAAGGAAGGGGTACCAGGTGGGCAGCGGGCCGCTCACGGTGCGGGGAGGACCGTTAGGGGCCAGGTCCAGCCCCGCACGGCACCCGTCATGGGCTGGCTCCTCGTCCCGAGCCGGCGATCTGGCCCGAGGGGCATCGAGGGGGCAGTCCGCAGCTCTGCCGCCCCTGCCGGGCTCTGCGCGCGCGCGGGGTTTGCCGTGACCCCTCCTCGGAGGTGGCCTCTGTGTTCGTTGCTGTGGGCAGGACCACACGACCTGCCAGCCACTAGCTTTTTTTTCAGAGACGTATTTTATTTTTTTTATTTTTAAACATTTTATTTCAGAGAGAAAGCATGCTCGAGTGGGGGAGGGGCAGAGGGGGAAGCAGGTTCCCTGTTTAGACGCAGGGCTCCATCCCAGGACCCCGGGGCCATGACCTGAGCTGAAGCAGACACTTCACTGACTGAGCCGCCCCGGTGCTCCTGAAGATTTACTGGAGAGAGAGAGAGAGAGAGCGAGTGCGTGAGCGGGGGAGGGGGGCCGAGCAAGGGAGAGCCTGAAGCAGGCTCTGCGCTGAGCACAGAGCCCGACGCGGGGCTCAATCCCACGACCCCGAGATCATGAGCTGACTGGGTCGCTCAACCGACTGAGCCCCCAGGAGCTCCTCCCACCAGCCTCCTTTGTGTTATCACCCCCACCGGGGAATAGGGGGGCGGGTTGGGGGAGCTGTCGATTCTTTACTGCGGCTTTCTGGAGCTCTCCGGGCGCTGGCTTGTGCTGTGATGGAGGGCACACTGGGGTCTAGCCAGGCCTGGCAGCATCCGCCACGTTTTCCCTGGGCCGGCGTGAGCCGAGGCGCGGAGCGCTACTGCGTGGGGTCAGCTCTCCCCGGCCGGGGTCAGACTCCCATTAGGCAGGACAGCAAAAGCTGCTATATCATAGGGGCTCCCCCCTCCCACGTGGCTCCGTCCTTTCCTGCCACACGGCGCAAATGCCGCTTTTGGGGTAAACAGCAGCGTCACGCATGCCCACCCCAGGGTTTCTTGATAGTGCTGTCGCCTTGGGGCTGTGGGGGCAAGCAGGCGCCCCTTGCAGCTGTCCACGTGTCGTCTTGACCCACAGTGTCTTCTGCCCCGCGGCGTGGGTGCAGAAGGGCCTTCCGCAGCACCAGGAGTTCCACCTTCCCAAAGGAGTTCTACCTTCCTTACCCAAACACAGCTTTAAACACAAGTTAAATGGACATCAGGAGGTGTTAAAGACAGAAAATGGACAGATGCGGGCGGGTCCCTGGCTGTCCGCTCCAGGGGCCTGGCAGGAGGACCTGGTCTGGGGTTGCACCTGCTGGTCAGGTGTTAGGAGGGACCGGAAGGAGGGTCGGCTCTGAACAGGGATGTGCTGGATCCTCACACGGTCTTATTACGGCTGGCGGCCTGACTCCTGGCCCCTTGCTGGAGGCCCCAGGAAGCCTGGAGTCCTCTGCACACGCCCACCGTTGCACGACTGATTTGGTCTCTGGGATGTAAGTTATTTGCAGCTGCTCTATGCAAGCTGCTTCAAGTACCTTCGCAACTCTGTTTTCTGGTGTGTGGGACTTGGTCTTTTCGGTGACATCGCTGTCCTGCTTAAACCTGGGTACTGACTTGACATCTTGCTTTTCAGGGTGCTATGGTAGAGAAGAAGATTCTAGCGAAGGTACACAGCAGGTTTATAGTCTCTCTGGCCTACGCGTTTGAAACCAAAACTGACCTCTGTCTGGTGATGACCGTCATGAACGGAGGCGACATAAGGTACATGGGGGCTGGGGCTGGGGGTTTGAGCCGTCAAGCTTGGAAAGGGTCTCTGGGGCCCAGGGGCTGCCCACATGTACAGAGAATATGGTGACACTAAGGAGAAGCCCTGGGCCCCCATCCACATGCTCTGCTGTCCCCGGGATGCTGACACTCGAGCTGGTGTGTCCCTAGTCCCACTGAAATGCAGGGCCACAGGGAGGGGAGGAGGCCCGTGGCTCTCTGGTTGCTGGTGGACCTTGAGTCCCTGCGGACCTGGGGTTTGTGTGGCCATGCGGGGGTGGAGGCGGCAGGAGCCTGAGGTGCCAGGGGACAGTGCCAGGTGGGTGGGCAGATGAATGAAGGGTGGCTGGGGGCCCAGTTGGGGACATTGCATTACAGCCTGCTCTTGGGGGTGATGGCAGAGCTGGAAACGCAACGTGGCCAACTTTGGGAACCATGGCTTTGCTGTCAGTGGATCTGGTGCCTGGATTTGCTGGAGGTCTGAGGGCCCTGCCTGGGGCTCCTGGGGGAAGTCAGACCACTGGCTCTCCATGGGGAAACCTAGGCGATCAGACCACTCTTGCCTCCGTGTGCTGGTCTGTAAGACGGGGATAAAGAATAATATCGGTGTTCTCAGGGCGTTGTGGGGGATACGTTAATACGTGTACGACAGCTGAACGAGTGTCACACGTCACACAAACGGGGCCGCTGCTGTTGGTGTTATGTGTAAGCCCTCTGCCTCCATTCTCCCCGCTGGATTGATCTCCACTGAATCTCTGTCAGGTGTTTCTGGGCCCGTTTTCCAGGTAGGAATTCTGAGGCCTTGACTAAGGAACCCATGTGAGGCCACGTGGAAGAGGAGAGAAGAGAGTAGGAAGGCACACAACGTGACTTAAAGAGAGCAGAGATGGTCATGACACTGTCCTGAACTGCACCGTCTTACACGACCATACACGGCAGTATGCTGAGCGCACACACTGTCCTGTGTCGCACCGTGCTACACATGCTGTCCCGTACCGCACCACGCTACACCCCGCTGTCCCGTACGGCACCGTACTACACCCCGCTGTCCCGTACCGCACCACACTACACCCCGCTGTCCCGTACCGCACCACACTACACCCCGCCGTCCCGTACCGCACCACGCTACACCCCGCCGACCCGTACGGCACCGTACTACACCCCGCCGTCCCGTACGGCACCGTACTACACCCCGCCGTCCCGTACCGCACCAGACTACACCCCGCCGTCCCGTACCGCACCACACTACACCCCGCTGTCCCGTACCGCACCACACTACACCCCGCTGTCCCGTACCGCACCACACTACACCCCGCCGTCCCGTACCGCACCACACTACACCCCGCCGACCCGTACGGCACCGTACTACACCCCGCCGTCCCGTACGGCACCGTACTACACCCCGCCGTCCCGTACCGCACCAGACTACACCCCGCCGTCC